>NW_025959128.1:0-41431 GCF_023159225.1 Perognathus longimembris pacificus | reverse complement strand
GAAGTAAATGCCCCACCTTCAAGATGAGATAGAAGCTGTTAAAGGAGGAGTGTTTTGGCTTGGACAAAAATATCTGGCTTTACAGCAACGATTGTTTTGACTTGCGATTGGAATTCTAGTCATGTCTGTGTAACACCTTATAAATATAATGCCTCTGAATGTGAATGGAATGATATACAAATGCTTATAGATGGAGCCCTACTAAATGGTACGTTAAGTGAACAAAGCTTGTACAGGGAGGTTTTTGAAGCTTTTCAAAAGGAATTGCCAGATGGCTCTACTATTGATGATATAGCCCAAGGACTAGCTCAGACCTTAGAAGGACTAGACCCTAGGGGGTGGTGGCAAAGTATTACCCATAGTGTTGGAAGTGCTTCTATTGCCTTAATACTTATGATATGTGTCTTTTTCTTAGGATATTGTTCTATCATAGCTATAATGAAGCGTTACACTAGGAATAATTCCTCTGATGTTTTACTCACTGCCCTTAAACTTTCCAGAGAAGCGGCTGTGGAAAATTAATAAAAAAAAGGGGGAATTGTTGGAGAATTAAAGTCTCCAACCAGTGGAAAAATTTAGCCCCGGCACGGTTACTCTGATGCCTCATTAGCACACTAATAGGCCCTTGGGAACACATTCCCAGTAAGGAATTTCTGGTGTTTGTGGGCCAAAGGAAGCCACCAGTTGTTGTGAGAATCTCCTTTTTCCCCCTACTTAGCAAGTCTCCTCAGGGAGACTTGCTGCCTTTAGTGTTAGATTCTCTCTGTAAACAGGAAAGTCTCCTCACTAGATTCTCACTGTAAACAGGAAAGTCTCCTCACTAGATTCTCACTGTAAACAGGAAAGTCTCCTCACTGTTATTTCACAAGTATTTGGAGAAGTCAAGATTGATGTTATCTAGCCTTAAGGAGATAGTAGCTAGGAGATAATTATAGTTCTACCTGGGTTGTATACAGTTCCTTGTTTTGATATCAATAATCTTTGTAGTCACTACCTCCTGTAATTAGAAAGGCATTTGTATCAAGTTCCTGCCCTCACAGTAGGAAATTTCCTCCACTTCTGTATTTAAGACAAATGTCATGCTGTATTGATCTTTTACCCTGTAATTGTAATATTGGTTTCTAACCCTATATAAACCCTGGCCCTCTTGGAATAAAGTACGCATTGGTTCACTCGCCTTGCATCCCCCGTATCCTGATTTCGACTGCAGTTACCCAGGTTCAACAGTATACTGTCAAATTTATGTAGGTACTAAATTTCAATCAAGGAAAAATATATATACATATCTTCGTAATTAGAAGCATTGGGGTAGGGACGGGGAGCCTGTGCTTGAACTCAACATGAGCACTGTCCTAAGCTTTGACGTCCTTCAGGCCAATGCTCTACCACTTGAGCTCAGCTCTGTTTTCCTTTTTTGATATTTATTTTAAAGCAGGAGAGAAAAGTTTATTACAGAACAGCTGGCCTGTGGTGGTGATGATTCATTGCCAAAGAGGAGGGAGAGAAGGGAGAGACTGGGTGACCCTCAGCCAGCCCTGCCTAATCTAGGGCAGGGGATTGGGCCAGGTTGATTGGGCCAGGATGTGACCTCAGGGAAGGGGAAGGTACCTGCCTCCAGGCCTGCTCGTTACCCAGTAACTGGGTGGACACTTAATAAGGTGGGGGGCATCTACTTGGAGCCCTCCAGGAGGGACCTGACATTCCAGCCTTTTAATAGGTATGGAAAAGGACGATGACTCTCTGGCTGCTTCCTGCTCGTAAAGGGCGTCGACATTAGGGATAAAAGGCAGAAATGTGGCCCCTCCTGGAGAAGGCTAGCAGTAGGCTCCCTTGGTGTTAGATGGCAGTCCTTGAATGAAGCCTGGAAGTCTCATGAGGCAGGGGCTGGATTTGTCCAGCCTCTGTTTCCCATTTGGAGTGTTTTTTTTATGTTGTTGGGTTTGTTTTTGTTTTGTCAGTCCTGGGACTTTGGACTCAGGGCCTGAGCACTGTCCCTGGCTTATTTTGGTCAAGGCTAGCAATCTGAAACTTGAGCCACAGCACCACTTCTGTCCTTCTCTGTTTCTGTGGTGCTGAGGAATTGAACCCAGGGCTTCATGCTTGCTAGGCAAGCACGCTTCACGTTAGATTCACTTTAGTAACCCTGGACAATGTCAACTAAATTCCTGCAAAGTTGTAAATTATGTCCCCTCCCTATTTCCATGGTAGAAAACATCAGTCCTTAGAACTAATTGCTCTTAACCATATTATTTAAGAGGAAAATATTTTTCTGATGAACTTACATGTACATATATTCTGCTCCAAAGGAATACATTTTAATTTTCTAAACCTCTTGGGTTTCCTAAATGGTACACTGCTGTTGTGAAATGTGACTCACCATTCACAAATTTTCACTAATAAACGTGCTTACATCTGTTTGATTTCATGCACATGTAATTTATTGAACCTTGAAAACCTTCTTCCTTGTATCATTTGCTAACATGAAAAGGGAGCATTCTCTGGAGGACCATAGTTAAAAGTATGGCTATTCAGGAAAGATGCTTGATGCAAGCATCGTGGCTAAGAAGACACTTCTAAAGGCCCTCATAAACAGATTGAGAGCAACAAAAGCAGAAGATGAAGGGGCCTCTGAGTTCTTCCCTCCAGTCTCATTTCTAGCACACTATCATCACAGAGTCAAAAGGACCTAAGATTTGGCATGAACGAGGCAGTTTTAACCAAATTTCCTAGTCCTATGAAGCCCAGAGTTGGAAATCATGGAAATGATCATGATTGCAATCAATCCTGACAAAGCCAAAGTTTGATTTTCTACAAATTGGATGGACATTTGGTGGGAAAAACAATGTGACAAGTTGCCTGGCACCAGTGGCTCATGCCAATAATCCTAGCTACTCAGGAGGTTGAGATCTGAGGATCACATTTGGAAGCCAGCCCAGGTAGAGGAGTCTATGAGACTCTTTTCTCCAATTAAATGATAGAAAAAGCTTCAGTGTGCTCCTTCCCTTTAAAACTTGTACAATGACGAGTAGAGAAGGCAGGAATTAGTGGCATATATGAAAATAATCAGAAGTTTAAATCAGCATGGACCTCTATGTCTGTGGACAGAAGTACAAGTAAAGAAAGAATATGACTGCAACTGGAGGTTCCTTAGTATGCAGTATGATATACAGAACTGAAGTTTTCTTCTCTGACCAAACTGCAGCTTTATTCAGATCTGGTATTGCAAGCAAGCACTCTAAGGAAAAACAAACTCCAACTGCCTAATAATCCAAGGGCATTAATCCTAAAAATAAAAACATTTATTCTGAAAGTAGTGGGAAATACAATCTGCGATTTCAAACATCTGAAGAACTGTCATAAAAAGAGGTATTTCTACTTTTTAATGACAATGGATGGCGATGATGTCCAGAATCAAATGATGGATACTACATGAAAACAAATGTTTAACCTAACAAAAAGATGAACTTCTCCAACAAATGTGTCCAAAGACTCAAGACTATATATTTCAATAAACCCTACACTGCATGACTATTTAAGCAAAATCTCATTGGAGGAATTCAAGAATGCAATGTGAAAAAACTGTAGCTAGCCTCTGATTACACACACAACACTGAGAATGTTCGAGGTCAGCACAGGTGGCACAATAGGCGGGCTCAGACTGGAAGGAAGGCTATGTGTCCATGTTAGCAGGGTGCCAGGGGGCCTTGAAAGCCATTGTTAAACACCATAGCTCAGTAGTTAAGTACCTATGATCACATAAGATGATGTGAAGTGAAACAAACTCTAAGATACGGAAACAATTGGTTTATCATTGTTGTTATTTTTAACGTGCTAAATGAAATCATTCCTTTTTCCTTTTGCTTATCTTCCCTATGGTTTAGCCCCTCTTGTCACTGTTTTTGATTTTGATACCCTCGGTAATATATTTGTCTGAATTAGGGAAGGGAAGGGGAACTTCAAAATGTTGAGACAAATGGTAAAACGTGAACCAATGCAACAGTAATAACTACAAGATATGTTGTAAACTAACTGTAAAATTGGAGGGAGGGGGAAATACAGGAGGAGGAAAGGTGGGAGAAAAATGAGGGATGAGATAGCAAGTTTGACAAGAAATGTACTCATTACCTTAGGTATGTAAATGTAACCCTACTGTACATCAACTTGACAATCAACATAAAATAAAGAAAGATGCCCTGAGCTCAAGAATTAATACTCATATGTAGATGGATACTTTCTCTCTCTCATACACATACACACACACACACACACACACACACATAGAGAGAGAGAGAGTCATATTTATTTTTAAATACCCAATAGATAGCTTGAGGCCATGTGGAATAGAAGCAGGAACCCAGGTGATCTCAGCAAACAGTAAACCAGACACAGCAGCCTCTGTGAACTGTCCAAGCAGGACATTGAAAGCATCTGGAAACATGTTTGGTTGTAGAATTACGGATGCAACCGGCTCCTAGGTCAAAGCACAGGATGTTGTTACACATCCAACAGGACACATGGACAGCCACCTAACGGGAGGAATTAGCCAGAGTCTTGACACCACTGTTTCTTTTAGACCCACCTGAGTGGGTCTCTGATTTTTGTAGCCCCAGGAGAGCTTAGCCAACACCCAAAGTATTTACTAGTAAACATGGCTGCAGTACCTGAACCCATCTTTATGACCGCGGGTGATGGTCCTTAAAAATAATGGCCAGGAAAAGCTCACCTGCAGAAGGGATAAATTCTCACAGTTGATCTAACAACTGACAGGGGTCATTTAGCTTCAGGAAAACCACCTAATTGGTGTGTCAACAGCTTTCTACAAGGTATCATAATTCTCAGCAGAGAATTTACCAAATTACATAAGAAAGAGAAAGAAAGTCAAATATTAATTTCTCAAACAAAATGGGGGCTGCTACTATAGAAGCTGCAAAGACTAAACCAACGGGAATCATGAACTCAAATACCCATCATAATATAGGGTTAAATCCATTAATATTGGGCACCACTGATTATAGACTACATTTTTTATACACTATTAGTTATTTTGAAGACTTTAATTAGTTTGATACCCAGTTAGTTCTTCCCAAGACCTTAACAGCCCATTTCTAGCTCTAAATAATAAGGCAGGCTTAGTCACAATGAACATTTCACTAGGTCTCTGGGATTTTGGTGCCAGTTCTGGTCTGGCCAATGATCCTGTTCTTTTGTGCTTAAGGCTAGCACTCTCACAAAGCTCCACTTTCTGCTGTATTGTTTTGTTTTCTTTTGGTGGTCAATTGGAGACAAGTATCTCAGTGACTTTCCTGCCCAGGCTAGCTTCCAATTGCAATCCTCACTTTTGAGTCTTCCAAATAGCTAGGCATGAACCACCAGCACATAGCAATTTAAAAATATTTTCCCTGAGCAGAGGAGCAGCAGAGCCCTAGTTAATCTCTCTCCAACACCCCAGTTTTACCACTCCAGAAACTTTTACTCCTAGAAAGACAGCCCAAGTAAGTTATAACAGTACAGGGATTCTGTCCAATAAGGAAAAATTGACATTGCTGGCCTGAAAACACAGATTTGAGTTCTGGGCCTCATCCCTCTGCCAAGCCAGTGCCGGCGCTGGCACAGCGTCTCACAGTTCATGGACCTAAACCACCCAGAAGTGACCAAGGTGAAATCCTCCAGATGGTGGCAGACAGACATGGATCTCAGGCTGAGCATGGACAGGCCGAAATGGCAGACAAAGCATGAGTACCCCACAAAAGATATTCTCACTCGTGCCCACAGAGAAGCATCGGTAGCCTTTTCCCCACTGCCAGAGCAAAGCACCATCTCTGATACTGGCATAGGGTCAGACCAGACTGGAAATAAACCCGGCTTGGGGAAAGCGAGGACAAAGGGGCCACCTTTGAAAAGAGCAAGAGGGACAGACCAATGAGGGCCAGCTCCACCCAGAAGAGCAACCCCTGCCCAGGTGGGAAGCTCATCCAGGCCACAGTTCACAACTCAGGTGAACTCAGCCAGAGGTGCCCGCCCTGCCCGCCAGAATTTCTAAATTAAAACGGAAAGTGGCGAGCAGCTACCGGCAGCAAGGAACAACCAGATAGGAGAACAAACAGTTCCCGAGACAGATAAATGGCCCCATCTCAGAGGAAGCCTAATTCCCAGCCCAAAATGGAGCTGAATTCCATAGCCAGCTATGCTCAGGAGGCCATCCTGCCCATGAGGGAGGAACCACCCCTAGGCAAGCAACTCTCAGACAGGTAAACCAGGCCAGAGCCAACCGCCCTGCTGAGTCCACAGCCTCTCCAAAGCCAGGTGATAAAGGCACCAGTCTCACAGCAGATGGGAGGAGCCAGGGCTCCCAAGACTGTTCACTTCCCCCATTTACAGAGGACACCCAAGTCCTATGTGAAAGCTGTGCGAACCACAGAGCCTCAGGATTTCACTAACAGAGGAGGAGGGTCAGAGCTGATCCACCCGCTGCAAACTGAAAGCAGGTCAAACCACACAAGCACCAATATAGACTACAGACAATTGCAAGGAAACCAGAGACTGGAGAAAGCCCACCCAAACAAGGAAGACTCCATTTTTTAAAGATTTATTTTTATTTTTTATTTAACAGATGTTGTTGGTTTTTTGTTTTCCAATGTATAGACAAATGGTAAAACGTGAACCAATGCAACAGTATTAACTACAAGATATGTTGTAAAATAACTTGAAAATTGGGGGGGGGGATATGGGAAGAGGGAAGCTGGGAGAAAAATGAGGGACAAGGTAGCAAGTTTGACAAGAAATGTAGTCATTACCTTAGGTATGTAAATGTAACCCCTCTGTACACCACCTGTACAATAAACATAAAATAAAGAAAGATGCCCTGAGCTCAAGTACTAGTGCACATATGTATATGAATACTCTCTCTCTCTCTTTCATACACAAATACACACAAACACAGAGTCATATTTATTTTTAAATACCTAATAGATAGCTTAAGGTTGTGTGGAATAGAAGCAGGAACAGAGGTGATCTCCTCAGAAAACAGTAAACCCGACAAGTTGCATCTTTGAACTGTCTAGCGGGACCTTCCTTCTCATCAACCCAGGGTTCACTTCCACAGCAAGATACACTGCCTCCATGAGTATACATGATATACCTCCGTGTGCGCTGTCAAAGTCCACCCAGCCCACTATGCATCATTGGACATCTCTGCAGAAAGACGTGGGGATTGTGCATACTTGCGACTCCAGTGTGTTCATGATCACACACACATACTGCGTAGGAACACTAACAGGTGGATCTTGAGCCCAACCCTGCCATATGGCATCAGAAGCATTCACAAGGTGGAGGGAAGAGTATTTGTCTTCCCCTGTTGCATCCACCACAGCAATAGAAGCCGAGAATTCTCCACCCCAGGAAGACCATAGTGAATGCCTCCAACTATAGGGAGACCCAGAACCTGATTGTCCTAACCAACCGCTGCTTCCTTTACTCCTAAACAATCTCCATCTAAGGAGGACCCCCAAGCCCTTCCTGAAAGCTGTGCGAACCACAGAGCCCCAGGATTTCCCTAACAGGCGAGGAGGGTCAGAGCAGATCCACCCCCTGAAAACTGAAAGCAAGTCAAACCAGCCAAGCAGCAAAATAGACTACAGACCATTGCAAGGAAACCAGAGACTGGAGAAAACCCACCCAAACAAGGAACACTCCATTTTTTAAAAACATTGTTTAAACTTTTTTTTTTCTATTTTTCATTTCTGAGACGTCGTTGGTATTTTGTTTTCTATTTTTTTTTGTTTTATCGGCTTATTTATTTCCTTTTTCGGGGGTTGGGTTGTTAATTGTTTTGTGTTTTGTGCATTTGTCTTCCAGTATTTTTCTTTGTTTCTCTTTTCACATTCTCTTACTTTTAAATTACTTTCCTATGACTAACAGCTTCACTCTTTTCTGCTAACTCTCCATTATTCATCATATTAATCTTGTCCTTTCTACCGATTCTATTCTTCTTCACATTTCCACGTCACTGAAATGAAACCAAAATCACCACCACCACCACCGCCACCATCACTACCACCCCCACATACATTTTACTCTATTCCCTTCACTACCTCTCACTTATCCTCCAGATTTACCTTCAGGACCTCCAGACTCCATTGATCCCTGGTTATTGGATAGAGGATATCCCTGTTCAATCCAAGTGAATCAAAGTGGTTTATAGAGAAATCCAGCTCATAGTATTTTAACAGTACTTATTAACTATTGAATACAGGATTGGTTGTTATTTTGAAATTGTATTTTTAGGAACACCAAATCTAATTTTATATACAGTTATACCAAGTATCTGTATATAATTGTGAACTTCTAAGATTTACACAACAGTGCTTGGTAAGGTCTGCTTTGGGTCTTAAACAGTGCTCACAGGTGCTCTTAGATAGGCATTCCCAATCCAAATGGGCAGAAGAAACACAAGATGGCAAACAATGCAGTCATATCTCCCACTCAAAACAAGCAGGAAGCAGAGCAGTCAATCAAAGACATAGAAGAGAACCCTCAAAATGCTCTACAAAGTCTACTGATAAACATGTTAAATGAAAAGTTTGAATCCATCCATACATCAATCCATCCATAAAGTAATAGATGATTTCATGGCCTCAACAAAGAGAAAGATAAATGAACTTCAAGAGTCATATGAAAAGATAACTACCCAGCTAAAAGATTTGAGAGACAGCACTCAAAACCAAATTAATAATGTAAAGATGTCCATGCAGGACCTAAGAGATACTTCTAGCAAGGACATGGAAATCATCAGGAAAGACCAGTCTGAAGGAAAAGAGATTCAAAATCAAGTAACTAGCCTACAGTCTCAAGTAGGTGAAGCAGAGGATCAAATCTCAGGAGCTGAAGATTCCCTAGAATCTATGGAGAAATGTCACACAAAAATACAAAACCAATCCAATCGATAAAACAGATCACTCCAGGAACTCCAAGACACAAGCAGGAAGCACTATTTGAGGCGAATAGGAATTGAGAAAAACCAGGAGAAAGAAGTTAATGGAATATGCAACCTATTTAACAGAATATTAGCCAAGAACTTCCCAACTATCCAGGAAGGTAGGCCGATACAGATACAAGAAGCATTTAGAACCCCAAAGCGACCAGATCAGAATAGGACATCCCACTGACACATTGTGATCATAACAGGATCAGTAGAGTCCAAGGAAAGAATCCTTAAAGATGTTACGGAGAAGAAAGTAATCATAAATAAAGGAAAAGCAAGCAGAATTACCCCAGACTTCTCAGCAGAGACCATGAAAAGCAAGGAGATCCTGGAATGAGGTATGCCAAACCCTAAATAATAATAAATATCAACCAAGAATGCTGTACCCAGCTAAACTCTCATTCATAGCTGAAGGTCAAATAAAAGTCTTCCACAGGAAGGAAAAACTGAAACAATGTATCTCCACCAAACCAGCTTTACAGAAAATCCTCAAAGATGTACTATACAGGGAAAATAATCAAGATCCCAATACAGACAGAGAAATGAACCCTAAATAGAAAACCAGAATATTAGATCAAGAATTGGGAAGACACAGCTTTTAACAAGATAGCTACAATGAAAGGACAAATGATCATCTCTCAAACCTAACTCTCAACATTAATGGACTTAATTCTTCATTCAAACGACATAGGCTCATTACTTGGATCAAAAATCAAGATCCGTCTTTCTGCTGCCTCCAAGAGACACATCTATCTAGCAAAAGCAAACTTCTTCTAAAGGTGAAAGGCTGGAATAAAATCTACCAATAAATGGCCCCCAAATGCAGGCTGGAGTGGAATTCTAGCATCAGATAAAATCGACTTCAAATTAAAAATGGTAAGAAGAGACAAAGAAGGTTACTACATACTAATAAAGCGATGTCTCCTACAGGAGGATATAACCATCTTAAATATCCACACACCAAATACAGGAGAACCCAACTTCATCAAACCAACACTACTGACTCTAAAATCACTCATAGTCCCAAACACATTGATTGTTGGAGACTTTAACACTCCACTGTCACCTCTGGACAGACCAACAGGCCAAAAACTGACCAAAGAATCCACAGAACTAATCAACTGCATAGACCAACTAGACTTAACCAACATCTACAGAATATTCCATCAAGCAATACCAGAATACACATTCTTTTCAGCAGCCCATGAAACATTCTCCAAAATATATCACATCTTAGGGCACAAAGAAAATCTGTACAAATTCAGAAGTATCAAAATCATTCCCTGCCTTCCCTCAGACCACAATAGATTAAAATTAAAGCTCAACTCAAACAGCCACCACACAAAATGATACAATCCATGGAGACTAAGCAACACACTGCTGAACCATCAGTGGGTCATTGAAGAAATTAGACCAGTAATTCAATATTTATGGCATTCAACCAAGGTGAGTGCACAAAGTACCACCTCCTTTGGGACACAGCAAAGGCAGTACTCAGACGAAAATTTATATCTGAGTGCCTACACCAACAATCTGGATAAACAGCAACTCAACAACTTACGGAATCACCTTAATCTTCTCAAAAGAGAACAAGAAGCCATACCCCCAAGTCAATAGATGGAAGCAAATAATTAAAATCGAATCAGAATTAAATATACTTGAGAGGGAGAAAAAAAACCATCGCAACAATCAACAAAACAAAGACTTGGTTCTTTGAGAATATTAACAAGATAGTCAAATTCCTAGCAAACCTGACCAAAAAACGATGGCAGCACACCCACATAAACAAGATCCGAGATAAAACAGGTAACATCACCACAGAAACAACCAAAATTCAGAACACAATAAGGGACTATTTTGCAAACCTTTGTGCCAACAAATTCGAGAACCTGGAAGAAATGGATGATTTTCTAGAAAAAATTGATACCCCCAAACTCAACCATGAAGATTTAAACCTTCTAAACAGACTCATACCCAGCCTTGAAATAGAAACAGCAATAAGTGATTTCCCATCAGAGAAAAGCCCATGTCCAGATGGATTCACAGCAGAATTCTACAAGGCTTTCCAAACAGAAGTCACACCAATATTTTTCAAAATCTTCAATGAAATTGAAAGAGAACGTTCACTACCAGACTTATTCTATGAAGCCAGTATAGCCCTCATCCCAAAACCAGGCAGGGACTCATCAACAAAACAGAACTATAGAACGATTTCCCTGATGAACATAGATGCAAAAATTCTCAACAAAATTCTGTCCAATCGACTTCAACAGGTCATCAAAAATATCATACACCATGTTCAAACTGGATCCATCCCAGGGATGCAAAGTTGGTTCAATATACGCAAGTCAATTAATGTAATCCACCACATCAACCAGAGCAAGGTAAAGAACCACATGGTTATATCTCTGGATGCAGAAAAGGCGTTCGATAAAATCCAGTACCCATTTATGATAAAAATCCTGGAGAAATTGGGATTCCAAGGAACATTCCTGAATATAATAAAGGCAGTTTATTACAAACCAACAGCAAGCATAATTCTAAATGGTGTAAAGCCAAAGCCATTCCTTTGAAAATCAGGAGCAAGATTGAGATGTCTGCTCTCTCCCCTCCTCTTTAACATTCCTAGCCAGAGCAATTAGGCAAGAAGAAAACAAAAAGGGGATCCAAATAGGAAAAGATGAAGTTAAGCTTTCTCTCTTTGCAGATTACATGATCCTATACCTAACGAACACCATAGACTCTACTCCCTAGCTACTAGAGCAGATCCAAAACTTTGGCAAAGTTGCAGGATATAAAATAAACCCTCGAAAATCAACAGCCTTTCTATATGCTAATAACACGAAGACAGAGGCTGAAGTCAGGAAAGCAACTCCCTTTGCAATAGTCTCAAAAACATAAAATACCTAGAAATAACCTTAACCAAAGAAGTGAAAGACCTCTATGATTAGACTGTTTGGTGTAAGTGAACTGAACATCTCCGTGGGGGGCGGGGGGAAGGAAAGGGGGCGGAGGGAGAGGGGTATGAGGGACAAGGTAACAAACTGTACAAGAAATGTATCCAGTGCCTAAAATATGAAACTGTAACCTTTCTGTACATCACTTTGATAATAAAAATTTGAAAAAAAAAAAAAAGAACTAAGGAAATGGAAAAACCTCCCATGCTCCTCGATTGGGAAGATTAATATAGTCAAAATGGCAATATTGCCAAAAGCTATCTACAAATTCCATGCAATACCCACTAATATCCCAACACCATTTTTTAATGAAATTGAGGAAGCAATCCAGAAATTTATATGGAAAAATAAATGACCCCCCGACTAGCAAAAACAATCCTAAGCAGAAAGAACAATGCCGGAGGAATTACAATACCAAACTTCAAGCTGTATTATAAAGCTATAGCTATAAAAACAGCTTGGAATTGGCAATGGAACAGGCCTGAAGACCAATGGAACAGAATTGAAGATCCAGCAGTGAACACACAGAACTAAGCCCCCTTAATCTTTGATAGAGGAGCTAAAAAAAATACGATGGAAGAAAGATAGCCTCTTTAACAAATGGTGATGGCAAAACTGGTTCAACACCCACAACAAAGCAAAATTAGATCCTTATATATCATCCTGCACCAAAATCAATTCCACATGGATCAAAGATCTTGAAATTATAACAGATACCTTGAAAGCACTAAAAGAAGTAGGAGAAACACTTGGGCTCCTTGGCACAGGACAGACCTTCCTTAACAAAGAGCCATAAATGCTACAAATCACAAAAAGGACGAGCAAATGGGATTGCATCAAATTGCTGAGCTTCTGCAGGGCAAAGGACATAGCTCACAAGATGAATGGAAAGCCTACAGATTGGGAAAAGATCTTTATCAGCCATACAATGAACAAAGACCTCATATCTAAAATATATGCAGAATTACAAAAAATTAAATTCCTCCAAAACAAAACCGCAAAGAACCAACAGCCCCCTCAACAAGTGGGCTAAAGACTTACAAAGAGACTTCTCTGATGAGGAAATGAGAATGGCCAAGAGTCATATGAAAAAGTGCTCTACATCTCTGGCCATAAAAGAAATGCAAATCAAAACAACATTGAGATTCCATCTCACCCCAGTAAGAATGACCTATATCAAGAAAACTAACAATAATAAATGGTGGAGGGGATGTGGACAAAAGGGAACCCTACTTCATCGTTGGTGGGAATGTAAACTTGTTCAGCCACTCTGGCAAGTGGTATGGAGATTTCTCAGAAGGTAAACATAGAGCTCCCTTATGATCCAGCAGCCCCACATTTGGCATCTACCCAAAGACCACAGAGAAGAACACACAAAAGCCACCAGCACAACAATATTCATCACAGCACAATTTGGCATAGCTAAAATATGGATCCCACCCAGTAACGCTCAGTAGATGAATGGATCAGGAAAATGTGGTACATATACACAATGGAATTTCATACCTCTGTCTCAAAGAATGACATTGCCGCATTTGTAAGGAAATGAAAGGACTTGGAAAAAATTATCCTAAGTGAAGTGAGCCAGACCCAAAGAAACATGGATTCTATGCTATGAATAGGATTCCCTATTCTCATAGGGAATAGTTAGCTCAGGTTTAGGCTAGTCACAGCAGAGGATCACAAGAGCCCAACAGCAATACTCTTATGAACACATAAGATGAGGCTAAGTGAAACAACCTCCATTTTATGGAAACAACTGTTATATCACTGCTGTAATTACTTTCAACATGCCATGTGTAACTGTAGCTTCTACTGTTGATGATGCTCTTGTATCCCCTTCCTGCGGTTGTACCTGCACTATCAGTTTATCTTATTTGAGTACTTTGGAAACTGTATATACTGGTATTAGAATTAGGAAAGTGAAAGGGAATACCAAAACCGAGAGATACAAGATAAAAAGACAAACGACTACAAAGGCAATGCTTTCAAAACTGTTTGGTGTAAGCCAAGTGAACAACTCTGGGGGGAGAGGGGCAGGGGGAGGGGAGGGTAAGTGAGGGAGGAGGTAACAAACAGTATAAGAAATGTATAAAATGCCTAACATATGCAACTGTAACCTCTCTGTACATCACTTTGACAATAAATAAGAAAAAAAATGTTTTTCCTATGAGGAAAACAATACAGTCTATGTTTCTTTAGGTCTGGTTCACTTCACATAGTAAATTTTTTTTGGAATAATTAGTACATGTTTAGGCTAGTCAAAGCCGAAGTCATAATAGCCCAATAACTATGCCCTTATGGACACTTAAGATGATGCTAAGTGAAATGAGCTCCATGTTATGGAAACAAGTGGTATATCATTATTGTAATTATTTTCAACATGCGATATGAATCCGTACCCTTTTTATTTTCTCTCGTATTCCCTTCCTGTGGTTTTACCCCCACTATCACTGTATCTCATCTGAGTAACCTGGATACTGTATATACGTGTATTAGAGCTAGGGAAGAGAAAGTAAATATCAAAATCAATAGACAAAGGATAAAAATACAAACAACTCCAAACCCAATACTCACAAAACCATTTGGTGTAAACCAACCGTACAACTCGTGGGTGGAAGGGGAAGCAGGAGGGAAGAGGTAAGCATGTGGAGGGGAGGAGGAGCTAACATATTTGACAAGAAATGTACTCACTGCATTATATATGAAATTGTAACCCCTCTGTACTTCACTTTGACAATAAAGGAGAAAAAAGACAATAAATATTTTTGAAAGATTCTGAAACACCTAACATTTTTTAGAGTTATGACATATAATGCTTAAGATTCTCATGTTAAAAACTAACATTTAGAATCAACACTCTCTTTCTCTGGCAATAGGAAAACTACCAACACATACACTGTTTGTGAATAAAGGTAAACATTTCCCTCAAAGAACTGCTAATCACCATATATTTCCTTTCTTCCTTCCTGTTATTTACTTCAGCCATTCTCTGGCCATAATCTGAGTGAAACCAGCCAAAAGGTACAGACACTGAGGCAGGAAGGGACAGATAGCATGAACACACCAAGGTGGCTGAGGCCTGAGCTATTTTGGATACTATAACCTCAAAATTAGGCACAGGTAGTGAGAGAGGAAGAGAGAGATCAGGAAAAGTAGAAGCCAAATGGCTGCTAGGTATAAAAATCTAGAGAAGTGTGGACTTAAGACAGTTGTCAGAAGCTGCAACACAAAAATGAATAAGATGTAAATTAGATGGGATGTTCAAGGAACTAACCAAACGAGAACATAAAACAAACTAAGTCAAAGCTAGGACAGCGAAAGAGTAGCGCAAAATTCGGGAGGTGGCAAACATGGCCTGCGTTTATTAAAAAAAAAATAAAATAAGCTTCTCCACAAGCACAAACATCTCTCCAGCCTTCCTTCTCTCTCTACTCATAGAATAAGCATTCCCTCCTCTGCAGCTTTTGCTAGCAAGAGACATGTGATCTTTTTGTTAGATTATGAAACAAATACCAGTGATGAGCCAAAAACTTAAATATAGTAAAAGAGTTGGGACAGTGTGTTCACTCTGTGATAAATATCCAACAGGAATGTGCAGTGTCTTTATTCAACAACATTTCTTTATTCGAATCACAAAGATTATGATTAAAGCATGTCTTTAACCCTCTCATATCTTGCTATCCTATTTATTCTTGTGTTAGACATTTACAATGACCACTCTTAGGAATCTAGAAAGTTCTGAGGAAGTACTGGCGGCGGGGGGGGTGGTGCTTATCATTACTTCCCAAAGCATAAGGGTGAAAAACAGCAGCTCATCAAGTGGGGGCAAGGGGAGAGCGGGGGACAAATGAAGGGGAAGGGGGGAATTGTAGACAAGAATTCATTGTACATACTACAAAAGTAAGAAAACGGAAGGGCTGGGCAGAGGAAGGAGGGGCAAGAATGTTGAAAGGGGTGAGGTGGGTTAAGATGGGCCATATTCATAAACTGCTTTGTCAAATGGCAACTCCTTTGCACAAATACTTAAAGATAGTTTTTGTAAGAACTCAGAAGCTCTTCCCTTCACAGTAGTAGGACAAATTATTAGTTCCTACGCACAGGGACTAGAGTCTTTCAGGTCATTTGTGTTTTGGTGGGGTTTTGGTTTTTGAGCCAGCACTGAAAATTGAACTCAGAGACTGGGCTATGTCCCTTAGCTTTGTCACTCCATGCTGGCCTGCTACCCCATGAGAAATAGCACAATTTCTGGTACTTTGGTGGTTCATGGAGGATGGATGTCATGGACTACCCTGCCCAGGGCGGGTTTCAAAGCACAATCCTCCAAAATCATGAGGATCTGGGATTACAGGCCTGAGCCACAGGCTCCAGTTTCTAATGAGCTTTGGTCATCAAAAAAGTGGTAGTATAATTTTAAGGTTCACAGACATTAGTGCTACCTTTGGATCCTATGATATAAAGCCCCAAAGACCCGTCCTTTAAATAACTAATCAAATAAAAAATAAACAATTGTCTTATAATTAAATAATCATAAGATAGGAAAATAGAGACAAAATAATCATTAGTAATATAAACATAAAAATGGAAAGAAGCTTACCAAAGAGTTGATTCCTATATAGTTTAAGACTATAGGGAAAGTAAGCTGGAAGCCAGTGGCTGTAGCCAGTAATCCTAGCTATTCAGGAGGCTGAGATCTGAGGATCGAGGTTCTAACCCAGCCTGGACAGGAAAACTCTGTGAGACTCTTCTCTTCAATTAACCACCAAAAAGCTGGAAGTGGAGCTATTGCTCAAGTGAGAGAGTGCTAGCCTTAAGCAAAAAAAGCTCAGGGACTGTGTCCAAGCCTGAGTTCAAACCCCGGGAACAGCAAAAATATAGGTAGGTAGGTAGGTAGGTAGATAGATAGATAGATAGATAGATAGATAGATAGATAGATAGAGTTTGTGTTGCAATGGAAAACCATGCACTCTACATCCCTCTCTTCCTAATTCATTCCACTACTATGTAACAGGATAAATAGCAGAGAATAGCAAAGGAAAATAAATATTTGTTAATTGGCGATGTCTTTCTTGCTATAGTCATATAGTTTCTTTCGAAGTGCAATTAGCTTCTCTTTCTCACTTGGAAAAGTCCACTTTGACTCTATTTACATATTCCATTTCAATTACTTCTGAACTAAAGAAACAATAAAACCACTGTTTCAGTCTTAAAATTCTTCTTTGAACCATTATGGAATCATAATAGTTACTTCTTTGGTAATTAAAGTAACACATAGTCACTTGGCCTCTGTATACTTCCATGCCATCATGACTGGTCATGATTTCACTTAAGAAAATGATCCCTTAATAGAAACAACATATCACTTTATGGGACGTGGGAGGTGTTTTGCTATGGGTCATGAACATCCCTCTGCTCCACAATAGATTGAATACTAAGTGCAGGCCCTGGAAAGGCAGGGCCCTGCCACCTGAGTCCCATATGCGTAAGTTCCATGCTGAGGGAAAGTCAGGTCAAACAACACCAATGCAATGGAAGGAAACCAGAGTTTAGATTCCTGCTACAGAATTGCAAAGCAGAGTACAGGAGAGGGGCCTGACTAGAATGAGGGTTGTTTGGTAGAGTGCACCTTCTAGTTCGTTCTTCTATATATGGATGGCCACAACATGAAGCCCACTGGGGTAATGTGTGCTCCATGAAAGCCTGGTGGAGTCACATTTCTACATCTACTCTTAAGTTTCCTGTATTTACTCTTGAGTTTCAACCATTCTTAATCTTCTCATCATATCCCATAAATGTGAAAGCAGTGTGAAGCTTTAAAATGCTAGTTGCACATGATTACAATTAAACAATGTGGAGACTCCTAAGAAATGGGAAATGATGAGGAAGGGATACATGATGCGTGTAGGAATTCTTTGTGACTGATTATAAAATTCTTTTTTCTGGGATTTCTGCTTCAAGACTGATGGTAGAAGCAAAGGTTTTCCTGCTTTAAAAAAAGGTGTAAAAGAATAAAATGTCCTAGACTTCTTAATCCAAAGATACCTTGTGTTATAACAATTAGACATTTTCATATTCATAAAATGGTAACATAAATTTTATTACCACACCAGCATTTCATTTATTCCTAGCCTGATTTCCAGACTAATCTCAATATTCAAGAAAATATCTCAAAAGTAGCTGAAATTTAGGGCATTGAATAACGTTGCACAGAAGAAAAGCATATACAAGAACATAAAAAGCTATGGTTTCTTCACTGATGTAATTTCACAATGTTAGAGTTTTTCTTTTATTAAAAACTACCAGTTGCAAAGACATGACTGGAAAGTTCAGGCACATGGGTCCGCCTTCCTGCCTCAGGTCCTGGGCAACTACCAGACAATCTGCAGGGTTATGAGATAAAGTCACGAATACAGTATGTTTGGCTAAATATTTTTAATAGATTATAATACCTCTGTTTGGCTCAAATAAATTATCCAGCCTTATTTGGTCCACTTTCCCATTTCATGGTTGGCTGATCATTGAATTCTCTCAGAAAGCAAAGCAATGAAGAAAAGGGGAAAAAAGAAGAAAGATGAAAAAAGGAGGAGGAAGGGGAAAAAAGAAGAAAGATGAAAAAAGGAGGAGGAAGGAAGGAAGGGGGCCTGAGGAGGAGGACAGAGGACAGAGGAGCAAAATTCAGGAAGTCAGGAAGTCAGGTACTGGTGGCCTATGCCTACAATCCTAGCTATTCAGAAATGAGATCTGAGGATCACAGGTCAAAGCAAGCCTGGGCAGGAAAAGTCTACAAGACACTAAGCTCCAACCACCAGATAGTTCAGAGTAGAGCTGAGTGCCAGCCTTGTGCAAAAGATACTCAGTGCCCAGGCCCTGAGTTCAAGCCCCAGGTCTGTCAAAACAAAAAGTCATTTTTATGTTCCAGACTTCCTTGAAGCCCATAGTTTGAAACGATATATGGAAGGGAAAACAATGACTCACCAAAGCTCAATAGCTTGTAGAGCTGCTGTGTCATTCTATTGCATGTCCTACCAGACACGTATAAAATGTGCTTTGCTTGGCCAAAGAGCTATCCACAACTCCCTGCTCAAACACCTGATGACAGTGGACATTCATTTCAATGGGAACAAGATAGTCTTTCAATTTTCCTTCTGTTGTACTCGTTACAATGTGGCCAGATTTACACTCTCTCTGTGAAATGCATTGGATTTCTCAGTCAATATTGGCTACAATATTAGTAATTTCTCAAGATCTTGCCCGTCATTTAAATGCAGACACAAAACTAACAGTCTCCTCATGGTGTCCATTTCAGTTTCAACATAGAACCATCATCATTTTACCAAAGACCAACTTTCTTACAGCATAGTTTCTATAAATAATGCACAAATAAATACTCTGCATATGCAAATTCAACCAATTACAGATTGTACATCTTTAAGGGAAAAGCAGTGCATCTGTACTAAAACACATTCACACTGTTTTCTTGTCATAATGCCCTATAATATGGTATAAAATCTAGCTACACATTATTTCAATTATATTACTTACTGTAAGCAATCTAGAGAAGACAAAGTATATGAAGGATGTTTGTAGTTTATATGCAAGTATTATACTGTTTTATATCAAAAGAACTTCATTAGCCACATGGGTTGTAGAGCCAACCCACTTCAGATACTAAGGGACATTGTAATTTGGGGGAAAGTTATATTGCAGATACTATTTGGCCAGCTAAACATTAACTGCTCAACAAAACTCTAGTGTTAACAATAACTATATTAAAAAGTTAATGGCAGCAGCAACTTGTTGACAAGACTCTATGTGTGTATGTGTGAAGAATAAAAGCTCAAAGGAGCAAGGTGCCAGTGGCTCATGTCTGTAATCCTCAAGAGAATGATTTCTGAGAATCAAGGTTCAAAGAAAGCATGCACCAGAAAGTCTCTTATCTACAATTAATCACCAAAAAATCAGGAAACAGAGCTGTGGTTCAAGTGGTAGACCACTATCCTTGAGTGCAAAGGCTAAGGAATAGCACTCAGGACCTGGGTACAAGCCCTGGTGCTGGCAACAAAAAGTATAAAAGCACAAAGAAAAATGAAAAAATGCACAGAAACATGTCAAAAACTGGGATGACTTAAAGGCTTAAAAAAATCTCAGACTTTAAGGCAGACGGATGGGGTGAGAGATGTTGATGTTTGTGATGTATGATATCACAGTGGGTTACATTGTGCACTTCCCCAACTTCCTAGTGCGAACAGATTAAGGAATAGGTTCCTCACGTTCAGTGAGGAACACTGAGCTCTTTGGGAAGAAAAGGGAGAAGGAAGAGGAGGAAAAGAGGTGAGAAAAGTGGGAGAAGAGGCGAGAGGAACCGATAACAAAGAAGACTATCTAGACATATATTCTGACTCCCGGTTATACCATAATGTACAAGCTAGAGCTTGATACAATTTACTCAATTAGAGTAAATATGATCATTGTATTTTATAACGTGTGAATATATTTTAAATACAAGAATTAAAGCTTCATGTCCATAATGAAGAACAGAACGCCTATAAATTGAAATTATAATATTTTTTTTACATTTTAGGTGTCAAAGCCTATAAATATGCCCTTATAACAAAAACTGCATGAATCTAGTGATCAATGTAAGGAACAAATTATGAAGGGAAATGAATACATTTCAACTACCATTCATGAAGAGAATAAGGCCTTCAACTGAAGAGGCAGTGACGTCTCTGGAGGCAATGACGTCAGAAGTGTCATCGCAATTCCAAATTATCCTGTACTCATAGAAATTCCAAATTTTGAGGGGAAGAAGTTCCACAGTAAGTTGAATGACAGTATTAATTCCACTTATTCTAGCTGTTGGAATACTAGCCCAAAGTTCATGGCTGTGGCTGTATCTACTATACACAAGTGCAACATTGACTGCATTTCAGGTATCTTAGAGCTGATGGGTTGGAGAAACTATTTGCTTTCTCTACTGATTTTGTCCAACACCAAAGAAGACAAGGGATAGCTCACAATTCAATTGGGAAGAAACTGGTGGAGCAGTGAACTCCTATTTAGCTCAGTTCCTCCTATCTCCACGTAAGAATCACCATTGTTAACACAAATTGGGGAGGGATTGGGGGCATTGTGAAATTCCATGGCACTTTAAACCACCCCACCAAACTTCACCCATCTTGGCAAGCCAGGTTAGGTAGCAATGCTTCTAGGTGTAGCCAGTCATATCCTGGGTTTCAGGTTTCAGCCTGCTGCTCAGTCATCCATAAACAGTTTTCACATTCTCCACTTCCACCAAACCACCCCAGAGAGTCTCTAACGTGTTAAGGAGAGCACCCAAACAGTTTTTCATGATAGGTCTTGGATGGCTTCCATGTGGGTCATGTCACAGAGTTGATTTTACACCCTTACAAAGCAATCAGAAGCAGAGCAGACTGTGGCCTTGAAAGAATGCTTGCTCCTACACATCGAATAAGCTACAGTGAATTGAAACTCCATGTAGTATTGGTATCCTTTTACATAATTACCAACGGAATTACTACAGTGAGAAAGGGAAAGGAAGCCGGACATCGTGGCACACTTCTGTTTCCCAGATACTGGGGAACAGAGGTAGGGAGGAGCACAGTCTTGAGACCACCTGATCAAATGAAAAGCAGGGGAGGGAGGGGAGGAGGAGTTAAAGGGGAAGAAGAGTGAAAAGGGCAGAGGAAAAGGGAGAAAGGTGGAAGAGATAGAGGAAGGGGAGGGCTGGCCTGCCCAAAAGACTATCCAAAGATAACTCAAAAGCCAAAAAAAAAAAAAAAAAAAAAAAAAGGAACTGGAAGCAAGGAAAAGGCCTCAAGTTCCAAGCCAAGCATCACAGAGCAAGAATTGGAAGAATTAGCTTCTTCATTTGTAAACAAGGCAGACAAAAGAGAAGAAACAAGAACACCCCTTCAAAAGGCAACTTGTCCTTGTCCACTCTCAGCAGAAAAGTCACTGAGCATGTCATGTCCAGCCTTTTGGATTCAGTAGGCCTGAGAAAGACTTACTGGGGATATTCGTGGGGGCACCCTCATCACTGTGCCCTGATCTGTGTCACAGGAAGTGGAGAATATCTGCCATTTTCATTTCCATAACATTCACCATCTCAAGTTGCTTATTCAAGTTTCTTAAGGTAAAACTGTTTCTGTTCTCTGTATCATTGAAAATGTATACAGCAAGACATGGAGTTTTATATGCTCAAGTCAACTGGATTAGCAAAGAACACAAAGGCTCTGACACCAGGGGGAAGAGTGCTCTATCTCAAAGCAAGCATGAACATTTACGTCCATCACCATACTGGGGCGTCCTCAATCCATCACCAGGATCTGTACTGCTCCCACATGGGAATGAGGGGTACTTGCACTTGTTGGCATTTACTCCCACTTTGTAAATAGTCATTTCATAAGTATAGAGGATACCTTAAGAAGTATCTACTTTCTGTGTATGCTCATACTAGGGCTTGACCTCAGGGCCTGGGCAATGCCCCTTAACTTTTTCGCTCAAGGCTGGCTTTCTATCACTTGAGCCACAGCTCTACTTTGGCTTTTTGGTGGCTATTGAAGGTGAGAGACTCATGGAAGTTCCTGCCTAGGCTGGCTTTGAATCCCAACCTTCAGATTGCAATCTCCTAAGAAGCTAGAATTATAACTGAGCCACCACCAGATGGCTTCTAGTCTCACTTTTTACCTGTAGCTGTTAAACACTCCACACAAGAAGTTCTCAACTTTATTCTCACTCTTCATAGAATAGAGTAGACTACCATCATATAGAACAGGCTGTCCATTCTATATTAAAAATCATGTTTAGAAAGTGGCTCAGGGAGTAGAGCTGAAGAGCTCAGGGACAGAGCCCAGGCCCAGAGTTCAAGCCCCATGACCAAGAAAAAAAATATCATGTTTCTTTCATTTGGAATATCAGCAGATCCGCTACCAGTGTACCTTTATCTACCTATCCATCAATTCTTAGAAATTCAAAAGGCAACCAACAAACTTTGTATCCATTCCTACAGATTTTCTCAGGAGCCATATTTTCTTCTATTATGAATTTCTGAAACATAAGTATAGTTTTCTTTCTCTACCACCAAACCATTTAAACAACTTCCCATATTGTAAAAATTTCATAGATTTAGGTTATATGCTCCAAAATGTACTCCTCTTGATTTTGCTTATCCCACATGGAAAGTCCTTTTCAAATTAACATTTGGTGTCATCTTCATGGAACTAGAAACTCCATGAGGATACAGGGCAAGTCTGCCTCATTTGCCCCCCCCCCAAAAAAAAAATCCCAAAATCTGGTACTGTTTAGAATTTATGCTAGGTAGAGAATTGACTAAGATGCTAAGCCGTTATTGCCCAGCTCTTACTTACAATGATATGACCAGTTTGTAAAAAGCCATATGTGGAAATGATTTGCACAAGATTGTGTAACATGTTAATGAAAAAGCCAAGGTGGCTTTCTTCATTTCCTATTCTTCATGGATGACACCACAGAGGTTCTTATACCTGTTTGCATTTCCTTAGCCTCAGGTCCTCAGCTCCTCCCACTAGCCCCCAGATCCACCCATACCTAATGAGCCACTCCTACTCACTACCTGTCTACTTCCCCTTTACCCCCAGAGAGAGAAGCTGCCACCTGGATAAGGTGCAGACACCATGTAGCTCCCTCTCCCATGGGAACTATGGCCCCACTAATAAACCTCCTTTTGAACCTTCTTCTCCTGTCTGTGATGATCTGTGCATGGTCCTCTGGGATGGCCGGGACATATCTTTTCAACACCTAATAGGCTGAGGAGGCCAATGGTACTGATGAATGAGTTCTTATCACTTGAATGGTGTATCCATTCCCATCGTTCTTCATTGGCTGGACAGAGAAACCTTTCTGTATATATGCCTGCTTTATGCATACTTCATGGAAGATCCAAAGAACACAACCTGAAGTAGAATTCTGTAGCCATAGTGACGAGCCAAGTTACTCTCTTAGAGACAGTCAGGTATGACAGGGATCAAGCCACAAATAGGAGCTGTTATTTCCTTGTCTCTGCCATTGCTAACGCAAATCTGCTAAACATAGCTTTGATGAATTATTTGGGGTTCTTAAAAGAAAATTTTCTTTTGGTATTCTAGAGCGTCTCTTGATCTTACAAAAAAGGTAAATATGCCTTTCTACTGAGGACAAAGATGATATAATAATGACTGTCCAATTTTATGTTATAAATATCACTGTATAAATAAATCTGATTTGAATAGGTCTACGAGTCAGATGGAGAAGACACTCATTTTGGTAAACATCTCATATTGAAGCTGTAAGACACTCTTTACTAAGTCCATGCCCAATAAATCCAAGTCTTTCTACCCGGTATGCTTCGGTCTAAATGGTCTGTTTCCCCTGTCATTTTGGTGAACACTTTGGAGACAAAACTAGGTATCATGAAAACCCCAAATTCCACTGCTACAACACCAAGAGATACTGACAGGCAGGATTATCTTTATAAATGACCTACAGATGTTTAACTAACACCCATGTACATTAGCGTTAGGCTCTGAGCAACTTTTGCAACATTTCCCACTTGTTCCTCTGTGGAGCAGAGGAAGGAATGTAAGAAAAAGACTAATGAACTGTGGGTGCAGCTTTAGTGGTAAGAGAATTTGCCTAGTCTTTCTGAGAAAATTACAAAAAAAAAACCAACACAAAAAAAACAGAAGTATTATTTAAGCTCTAAACACTAATATGCCAAACAATTTACATAAATCGTACAATGGAGAAGGAATTTCTACTCTTTTTTTTTCCTGGTGAAAAAATGAAGTGCATTCATTTGATCACAGTCACACCATTATTTAGTATCAGATCTAAGATTGCAGTCTAGACATATCCAGCTCATTCTGGATTCCTTATTAGGCTTCTAGCTCTGGAGTCCCTCTGCCCAGGGGACAAATCCTAAGATTGCTAGCACTTAAAACTCTCCTAGTTATAGAAAGTAAATCACAAAGAGCCTCTCCTACTGTGAGAAGCCATTCAATAAATCGTCCTCAAAGCCTTCCCACAGAGGCTACCTGGGAAAACCCCAGTAAGACCTGAGTTCTAGCAGAAGCCATCAGTGAGTACAAACAACACAAATTTGCTTCTTTGCTACCGACCCTTGGCTCTGAGACTCAGCCTGTCATCAAGAGTGTCAACTTGAATGGATGGGCATGTGTCCACAGGAACTGAGTTGAGGTCACACTTGTCTCACTCTGTCCTGCAAACAGATGTCTGGGTGACAAGTCTTAGTCACACATGTCGAACAGAGGTTCAAGCCAAATCAGGTGGGAAGTGCCATATCTTCTTTCTAAGCCCTTTTGGCCAGCCAGCTCATTCCCTAAGATAATCCTGCATCAGCTGGTTTTCTCCAGAATCTTTTAACACAAAGCCTGCGTTTGGGTGATGTCTTGTTATTGGACAAGCAGAACTGAGTTTATTTCTGTAACTCACCAAAAACCCCATCTGGTTCTGTGTGTTTGAATGTGCCCCTTCAGAGTTCCCTCCCAAGGAGCCAGGTAAAAACTGATGTAATGCAGAGTTCTAGTGGTGGCAAGAAGGAAAGCAGGTGATAGAGCAACCAATAAACAACAACCCAAGAGAATTGCTGTTTATTATTCATTTATCACATTAAGATGGAAAAACAGGGCTGGGAATATGGCCTAGTGGCAAGAAGCTCTCTGCTCGATTCCCCAGCACCACATATATGGAAAACGGCCAGAAGGGGCGCTGTGGCTCTGGTGGCAGAGTTCTAGCATTGAGCGGGAAGAAGCCAGGGACAGTGCTCAGGCCCTGAATCCAAGGCCCAGGACTGACCCCAAAAAAAAGCAAGATGGAAAAACAAAGTCTGTAATAATCATCCCAGGGAATATACAGCAAACTCTTAAGGATAATAGCTTTCTCCCAGATGACAAGAGTTCAATCACTGGCCTACATGAAGCATCATAAAAACAATAGTATCTCCTCTGGAAATAGAACTCAGTGTGGTCACTTTTCAACATTTTACCAAGTTTGTTATGAATCTTCCAAATTAAATTTAAGCTCCCCACATACACACAGCCCGTGTACTGGATTTTTTTGTATATTCAAAAGATGCTCTTTCCTGCCAGGTGTGATTTGTGAAGTCCTATACCTACCCTACCCACTGTCGGGGAAATTAACATCATCTCTATGGGGCAGGGGCAGCTGTGATTTCATTCCTGTCCTGGAAAAGTTCTTCCCTTGAATATCTTACTTCTGAGGTCTTTCTCAACTACTCAGGATGAAACACACAATGTCAAACATCCACGCTTTGTCTTCTCATCAAAAGCCTTCACTGAAAAAATAATATATCTCAAAGATGGTCAAATACAAATACTAAATACAAATACTAAAAGCTTTTATGCTGTATAACCTGAAAATTGAAACGTCTAAACTGTGCCTGAACTAGTTATCATGAGACAAAAACCAACCGCAAACTATAAGAAATTACAGGCAGTAGTCCTTTTTATCCCCAGTCCCGGGGCTTGGACTCAGGGTCTTGGGTGCTATCCCTGAGCCTCTCTGTGCTCAAGGCTAGCGTTCTACCACTTGAGCCACAGTGCCTTTTCCAGCTTTTTCTTAGTTTGTTGGAGATAAGAGTCTCATAGACTTTGCTGACTAGGCTGGCTTTGAACTGCAATTCTCAGATCTCCACCTACTGAGTAGCCAGGATTACAGGCGTGAGCCAGCAGTGAACAGCAGCCGCAAAGTTTTTCACAGTCACCTGCAGCTTAATCATAACTGGGGCGTATTCTAAGGGCTGTGCTGTTGCCATCCCACTGCTGAGCAAACATCACACAGCTCACTCACACAAACTAAGCTGGCTATGACATCACTAGGTTACACAATCTTAGGGGTCCACTGTTATATTTGTGACCTGTCTTGGGTTGAAGTGTCATTATGAAGCACATGACTACATTGAAATGAGCTCTTCCATATGAGAGAAAAAGACTCATTTTCCATGCATAAGGATGAAAGAAACTAGAATGTTCATAAATACATTCACAATGTTTATCTAAAGAACTTCTTGAGATTCATGGGAGTTTTGATGCCTTATATAATATTGTATCCACTAAATGCCTTCCCCTGGCCATATTCCAAGAGCTTTTAAATTGTTAGGTCTACAGACAACAACCAAGGCTCAGAAGTCTCTGAATGAAGATTTAATGATTGGGGGTGCTCATTCACTACCCTTTCGTCTCTATCCTTCTAATACACACTGTCACTATGGTTTCTTATAACTACACAGAAAAATGGACAACATGGAAGAATATTTCTGGCAAGGTACTGAGAACAAAATAAAGAACTAATTTCCTTTAGTCTTCATTTTTACCTACAGGTCAGATCACTTACGAATATAATAACCACAAAAAACTCTGCACTAATATAACATTAGACACCAGGGCTTCACAGCTATTCAGACCATGTTCACCACGAACACTGAAGTTATTTAATAAAATTGAAGATGACTTTTCAATCCGGGATACTAAGAAATTTGTATATCCCCTTGCCAATATTTTTCATGGTGATTAGCTCTTTTTTTTCCCCTCACAGACACTGGTATGCTGCTTAAAATAATATTTGTGGCTTTACTCACCATCTGTCAAAGGCAGACATGTTGATTTTCTTAAAGCAAGTTGGGTCTGCATTCTTTCTCTGTTACTGTTACAGGTAGACCTGACAGGCATATGATCTTTTGTTTGCAAATGCTCTCCTCTAGATGGAACCTAGTTAAGTTTCATTTCTTACCTGCAGGACAGTTGCACTCAGAAGGTGTTTCTCTTGTGATTCTCAGTTTAGCCATGTGTTCGTAGGATTCCTGTAGGAAAAGAAGATATATTAAGAGCTAGCAGTAGTATCACAGTTCTGTGAGTTCTTCAGGGACTCTTCCTCTGTGGCTGTTAATAATGTTTGATAGCCTGCACAAACAGCATTTATGTAAGTGCATGGATCTTAGCCAATGCTAACAGTACTCAAGACATAATTTTGTTTTTAATTTAAAAATCAATTTAACATTGACATAGATTGAAAGATTTGGGTAATACCTTTCTTCATTATTCAACTGTCACCACCCTCTCCCTGCACAGCCAAGGCAAAACTCCGGCACTAACAATGCAGCTCATGGCAATGTGTGCCCTATCAATAACAGCCAATGTTGTAGACATACTTTATCACATTCGGGCTGCAACTACTGCATCTCTCCACTGGCAAAAAAACTACCCTCTCCCTACTGGAGTCTAAGTCATCTTTAAAGGAATCCCTTTCAATTCTCCATTCATCAATATCTGAGCACAACCTCTGTTAACTCTCCCCCTCCAAAAAAACAAAGGAAAACTTTTTTTTTTCCAATTTTTAAAACCTTTAATATGAAAAGAATTCCGAGTTAAATGAATTTTTAAATCTATGGGCTTATTTCACTTTTAAGAGTGCTTACCATTCTCTATTGATAAGGCCTAACCTTATCAAATGAAAAACAGATGTGAGCATTACAATGAATATTCTCCATACAACTGAGAATGCTGACAGCCCAGACTCCACAAAACTAAACAGCCGGGCAAAGCCCCTACTGCCATTGCAACATGCAATCCTTAAGGAAGACAGAGGGAAGATCCTCCACACAGACTTGGAGAGAAACCAAGGAAGGGACTTGAATAAATAGATACCACAGAGGCTCACACATCCCAAATCAACTGTATAACCAGTAAGGGTGGATCCTGTAGACTGACTGAACCTGTGCAAAATTCTATCCACATGCAACTCCCCCTCGAGCAAGGCCCAGCCTCACACACCTGACTATGGTCTTCAGCTGATCTGCCTTCTCCGGCAGCAGGGGAACGGAGGGTGCCCTTTTAGCAGATTCCAGGGTGAGGATCCTCGCCTGAAGGTCGTTGGTTTTCACCCCAAGTTACAGACACGAAATCATGGCCACCCCGGAGAGGAGGGTGGCCAGGGTGGTGCACGGGGGCATGGCACAGGTGCAATGCTGCCTGGAAGGGCTGGGTTCTTCAGATCCAGCCTTTCACCCTGCTCCCTTCCCCACAGGCTTCTTCACCAGCATGGTAAGGGGGGGGGGGTCCTCTGGCCACCTTCTACCTCCTGCCAAGACAACTGGCCAGAGGAGTAGCGACAAGTCCTCCAAAGTTCAGTCCTGGCGGCTGCACAAGTAGTTGGCAGAGTAGGTGCCAGGCAGGCGCGGTGAGGGACCTGTATGGGGCTCAGCACGGGGACCCGCAGGCAAGGACCATCCTCAGCCTGTGGCTCTCCTCCCAGCTGGGAGCAAAACAAACAAAAATAAATAATGCTCTCCTCTGCACTCCTCTGAGCTCCTCTGCTCTCCTCTGCTCTCCTCCTCCTCTGCTCTCCGCCTACTTTGCTCTCTTCCTCCTCTGCTCTCCTCCTCCTCTGCTCTCATCTTCCTCCTCAATTGGATGATAAACTTGGCTTCAGGTGTGTTAGGGAGATAGAAGCGTAAAGGTAGAAGAGGGAAATGGGTTTCAAATGTACCCTAAGTGCATCAAGTATTGAAAATGAGTACTTCATTTATGGCTCTGCAACAATCTAACATGTCCTCGGACCCTTTTCGTGCCAATAAGATAGAGGAGAGTTGTGTGACAGATCTCTGGTCTTGCAGGCTTTAGGTTGTAACAGAAAGGAGAACTAGATGGTTCTGAATGTTTATTCAAGGCCCATCCACCCACTTCCTCACTTTGAGCCCTCCCATTATGTTCTTAAGCTTCAAGGAAATAAGTGTTTCTGTTCTCTCACCCGATCCACTCCATTCCCCCCATGTACGGTCCAGTGCCAGGTGCTAGCAAGATCAACAGGGAGCAAGGTGTGGGTACTGTTCATTGGGAGCTGCAGGCTTGCTGTGTTGGCTGGTCCCTCTGGAAGGAATGCTGGTGGCTCCCCTACCCTCTCCTCCTCGTGGGAGAGACCCCCATGACCTGTGTTTGCATTTGCCTCTGTGCTTATATAGCCTCTGTATTTACACCTGACCATGCTAGGGCAAATAGGCTTCCCCTAGTTCTTAAGCAATGAGCCAGAGCTGTCCAGTCAACGGTGGTTTGGCAGCATTATGCTGCCTTTAGCCATTTGGGAACCCTCTGAAATTGGTCATGGCCCCTTCCAGGATGTGCAGCCTACCAGAGTGCACAGGCGTGAGGCAGAAATAGCAGGGCCTCCTCTTGAGCACAGACCCCTCTCCTCCCGCCTTGTTCCTTTGCTGGGGCTGGCAAGCCTCATAGGCAGGGTGGCCCGACGAGCTAGGATGGCCAGCCAATGACAGGTAAGATCCTTCAGGGGGGACGACCTAAGACAGGCGCTTTCTCGAGTAGGACATCCACCAGCTTATTAAACAGAAAAGGAGGAGATGTGGGGCGCACCGCCTGGCCCCGACTGTGCACGCCCTGGAGTTGTGTGACTGTTGCACCGCCTCCGGGGAGAGGGATCCTGGCTAACCCCGCCTGCCTTCGGGGTCCGGAACTGGAAGGCAGCTCTAGGCAGTAACCTGGGGTGGTCCTGCTGGTAGTGACATAGACTCAGGCCGCCCCTTAGGGAGGTCCCATGGCCTTCCACCCTTGACGGACAGCTCCTGACCGCCAATCGTAGCCCCTGACTAGGTATGTTACACCCCTCCTCTTCCTGCTGCCATTGCCCATACTTAAGATGGGGTTCGCGCCAATAAACAGAGAGCGGTCTTGAACTCTGCCCAAGTCGACTGACCATCTAACTGTGGCATAAAGGTTGGGTTGGGCTGCGTGCGGGCGACTTGCTGCTTATTACCTATTCTGGGTTCACCCTCGGCGGGGAGGGGCGCGCCTCCTTGCCTCTCCTGCTGGTCAGGAGAGCGCCCGGGGTGCAGGGCCCCCTGCATCTGTCCATCCATCTGTCTGTCTATGTGTCTGTCTCCCTGTCCATCTGTCTGTCCATCTCTTGTGCGTCTGTCTGTCTCCCTGTCTGTCTCTATGTTGTCCTGTCTGTCCGTCTGTCTGTGTGTCTGCGCCTCTCTCCGTCTGTGTGTCCGCCCGTCCCTCCTTTTCCGTCTCCCAATCCACATGTCCGTCCCTCTGTCCGCCCCTCCATTCCTCCGACTGGACTGTGTCTCTCTGTCTGGGAGACGCACCCAGCACCACCCAAGGAGGATTCAGCACCCAGCACCACCACCCAAGGAGGACTCAGCACTCAATACCAACACCCAGGAGGCCTCAGCACACAATACCACCACCCAGGAGGACTCAGCACCCAGCACCACCACCCAAGGAGGACTCAGGTCTGTCTGTCTGTCTGTCTGTCTGTCTGTCTGTGCATGGCACCCGCACCCCCGAGGCCCCAAGGCCTGTCCTCACCGGGGTGCCCCCTTGGCTTCCCCATCCCCGAGAAAGGAGAATGAGATGCCCAGGAGCCAGGAAACCCCCAGGAGAAGCGAGAAAGGGGAAGCGGCATCCACTCCCCGTCCGGAGCCCAGAAACGTCGGGGCCCAGCCGGCCCAAGCTCCTCAGGACACCCACCCGGGGGTCCACACCTGACAGCCCAAACCCCTGGAACCAAGACGGGCACCCTGGCTGCCCCACACCCGACCCGATGTGCCAATGGCCTGCAGTGAGTGTGAAAGCCCCCGGGACCACCAGGGAGGAGAGGGAGGGGGAAGGAGAGAGGGATAAGATCAAGCACCCATCCCCCACCCACCCACCCAATTATCCACCCCCCGACCCACCCACCCACCCATCCACCCACCCACCCATCCATCCACCCACCCACCCAACCATCCACCCACCCATCTACCCACCCATCATTCATCCACCCACCCATCCACCCATCCACCCACCCATAGATCCACCCACCCATCCACCCCCCCACCGATCAATCCACCCACTCTTCCACCCATCCACCCAATCATCCACCCACCCACCCACCCACCCATCCCCATTGCTCTCTCCACAGTGCTCTCCGGGTCCAGGCCTCCTGCCCTGATCCTCCCCTGGTCTGCAGCCTCCATCTTCCTCCCCCTCCCTCCTCCTCCTCCTCCTCCTCCTCCTCCTCCTCCTCCTCCTCCTCCTCCTCCTCCTCCTCGTCCTCATGGCTGAAGCTCATCCGGGTAACTCACCTCCTTTCTGGTTCCTCCATCAGCCCAAGGGAGGATTCGAACACAGTACCCTTGTATGGATGATCCTGACTTCTCACCTTTGTTCCTCGTGACCCCCCCCCAACCCAACCAGAGACTCCCACAGCATCTTCTGGAAGCTTCCCCGCACCCTCCTAACCCCTGAGACCCCCCCAACCTTGGGCCCTGCGACCCCTGACCCTGTACCTGACCTGGGTCTGACCTTCGACTCCAGGAGCCACAGGCTAAGCTTGCACTGTGTGGCCACCACCACAGAGGCCCGGTGCATCGTTGTGAACCCGAACAAGGGGTCGGTCACACTGCTGGACAGTTGGGGCAATCGAGGCACGACGGAGACACCACGCCCCCACCCTGGGAGGCCAATGGTGGGGGCTGTGGGGTAAACTAAGGCAGGGGTGGGCTGGCCCACATTCCCTGGTGTTCCGGGGGCTAAGTTGAGGCATGGATGGACGAATGGATCTCCCAGATGTTCCGGTTTATGTCAAGGCACCGACCCCCCCGCTCTCCAAGGTCCCCGTCGGACAATGTAGCTGCGAATTCTGGGATCTCCTGTGGTACCAGGGAGTCGAGTTCGAGGTTACACTCACTGTGGCCAGGCGGCCTGGGGTTCACAAACCCGGGTGAGGTCCTGAGGTTCCGGGTAGGGGGGGGGATCGAGGGTCAGGGGTCACAGGTCATATGTTGAAGGTTCAGGGGTCATTGGGTTGAAAGTTCAGGAATCATGGGGTTGAACTGGTCAGGGGTCATGGGTTGACGGGTCAGGGGACATGGGGTTGAAGGGTCAGGGGTTTTGGGGTTGAAGGGTCAGAGGTCGTGGGGTTGAAGGGTCAGGGGTAAGTCTCCCCACAGGCCCTCCACCCTCCACCACCCCCCGCCATGTCGTTTCCCCAGGCCTTGTGTGTTATGTCTTCGAGGCCCAGGCCCTGAACTGCTCATGGGCACTGGGGCCGCAGGCACCGCGGGGGACACAGTATTCCTTCAGGATCCGGACTCCAGGTGGGGCCACCCCTGCCGGTTTCAATGCCCCCTCCGCACCATTGTCGGTTTCTAATGTTCCCCGCTCATCCCGCCATTGTCAGTTTCTAACGCCTCTCTTTGGCATTGTCAGTTTGTAATGCCACCTCTGTTGGCCATTGTCGGTTTCTAATGTCCCCCCCTTCGGCCATTGTGAGTTTCTAATGCCCCACCACTCCCTAGGACAGGCCTGTACCATGAGTGCTGGCCGACATGTGCCAGTCCGGCCTCCAGGTGGGCTGCATCCTCCCCGATCTTGCTGGCCTCTGGGCCCAGACCTACGCCCTGGTCACCGGCTCGAGCCCCGCTGGCCCCGTCCACTTCCTGGACGCCTGGCTCTATGCCCGTGAAATTGGTGAGGGTGGTTTCCAGTACCCCCTGGACCACCCAGGGCGGTTTCAAGTATCCCAGAGACCACCAAGGGCAGTTTAAAGTGTCCCCAAGAACACCGAGGGCGGATTTGTGTCCTCGAGACCACCGAGAGTGGTTTCAAGTATCCCCACGAGCACTTTGGTGCATGGAGGGCAGTTTCAGGTATCCCCAAGACCACCTAGGGCGATTTCAAGGGTTCCCCATGACCCCCAAAAGCAGCTTCAAGTTTTCCCAGGACCATCCAGGGCGGTTTTAAGTGTCCCCGAGACCGCTGAGGGCGGTTTCAAGTGTCCACACGAGCACCTTGGTGGATGGAGGGCAGTTTCCACTGTCCCCATGAGCATCCAGGGCAGTTTTGAGTGTCCCCCAAGACCCACAAGGGCAGTTTCAAGTATCCCTGGCACCACCGAGGGCGGTTTCGAGCCCCCCCACCCCACACGGTGTCCCTCCATTCATCTGTGGCAGTTTTCAGAACACTTTGACCCCCTGTGAAACGTGAGCATTGCCTGCGGCCCCCGGGGCTGGCAGGTATGGTGGGAGCCACACAGGACCTGGAGGCAGTGGAGCAAGCACGACTTCCGGTACCAGCTGGCCCTGTGCATGGGAGTACTCAGTGCAACACCCGGGAGTACTCGGTCCAGCACTGGCGGGGAGTATTTAGTCCAGCAATGTTCAGGAGGGGGTGGGGTTCCGGATTGGTGTGGGATGGGAGTACTCAGTCCAGCACCGGGGAGGGATGGGAGTACTCAGTGCAGCACCCGGGAGTACTCAGTCCAGCACCAGGGAGTACTGGTTGTAGCACCCTGGACTACTCAGTCCAGTATTGGTTGGGAGAGGTGGGTTTCAGGATTAGTGTGAAATGGGAGTACTCAGCCCAGCACTGGGGAGTACTCCACACAGCACGTGGGAGTACTAAGCACATCACCCAGAAGTACACGGTCCAGCACCCTGCCCCGCAGTCAGTGCTGACTGAGGCCTGTGCTCTGTTCTTTTAGCATGGTGGCCAGCTGGTCTCCCAGGACTCCCCGGTGAGTGCTCCTGGAACCGCCCCGTGCCTCAGTTTACCCCTGCCCCATGGCGAGTCTCCCCCCACATTGAGGTCTTGGGAGGCTCAGACAACACCTATGCCCTGCCAGGCCTCGAACCTGGGCCTCACCGGGCCTGTGCATCCGGGCCAGGGAAGCCCGCACCCTGACTTAGGGCTCCCGGAGCAACACGGTGGAGTTTGGGGAGCAGAGGGCGGTTTCAAGTGTCCCCAGGGAGGTTTCAGGTGTCCCCAGGAGTAGAGATTCTGGGTGGGGGGTGGTTTCAAGTGTCCCCAGGACCATTTTGGGCCTGTGGGTGGATGGAGGGCGGTTTCAAGTGTTCCTGGGGGAAGGGGTCTGGGGCGATTCATTTCAAGTGTCTCCAGGGTGGGGAGGGGTCTGTGGTGGGTGGTTTCAAGTGTACCCAGGGCGCTTTCAAGTGTCCCAAGGGTGTTTTCTAGTATCCCAATGGGGAGGGGCTCTTGGGGGGGTGGTTTCAAGTGTAACCAGGAACACCTTGGGCCTGTGGGTGGATGGAGGGCGGTTTCAAGTGTCCCCAAGGGGAGGGGGTCTGGGTGAGGGTCAGTTTCAAGTGTCCCATGATGGGGGCAGTTCTTTAGGGGGTGGTTTCAAGTGTCTCCAAGGCAACCCTCGGCGTGTGCATCGATGGAGGGCGGTATCCAGTGTCCCCACGAAAACCTTGGGCCTGTGAGTGGATGTAGGGCAGTTTTGAGTGTCCCCACGGCGGTTTCAAGTGTCCCCGGGGGAATGGGGATCTGGGTGGGGGAGTGGTTTCAAGTGTCCCCAAGACCATTCTGGGCCTGTGGGTGGATAGGTGGCGATTTCAAGTGTCCTCAGAGGCCTCACATGGGGGGGAGCCTTTGCAGGTGGAGTCGTGTGGGGAGGGCTGGGGCAAGGAGCTGAGGGTCACGTGTCCCTCCCTCCCCACTTCATGTGACCCCTCCCCCTCCCATCCCTTCCTCCCCGAGTGTGTGCACACCCACATGGTCGGAGGTTTCAAGGGTCCCCGCCGGGCCAGCCATGCTGCACCTGCTGCTTCGGCAGCACTGGGGTCGCTGGGCCTGGGCTGGGGCTGTCAGAGGTGAGCGGGAATCTGAACCCGGGGCCCCCAGGGTGGGGGGGGGAAATGCAACGCATTGTGGGCCATGAGGGAGGCCGGGATTCGAGCCCACATCCACCCATCCGTCCGTCTGCCCTGCAGGCTCCTGAGCGCCCGCGTTCCCTGTGTCAGCGACAAGTTGACTGGTGAAGATGGACAGACGGACGGACGGAGGGACAGAGGGACATGGGGGGCTGTGGGGTTGGGCGGTGACAGACAGACAGCGATGGGAATCGAGACACGGACAGACATGAAGACAGACGGACGGACAGACAGGGAGACAGGGAGATGGACGGACAGATGAACAGACAGACAGGCAGACTGGGAGACAGATGGACAGACCTGGAGACAGACAAACAGGCATGGACAAGAGACAGGCAGACAGATGGACAAACAGACATGGAGACAGACAGACAGGGAGACGGACAGACAGACACACAGCAGACAGATGGACAGACAGAGAGACAGGGACACAGATGAGCAGGACAGACACACAGGTGGACAGGGAGACAGACAGACAGAACTGGAGACAGACAGATGACAAAAAGACACAGATGGACGGATGGACAGATGGACATCATGGAGACAGATAGACAAGAGAGGGAGACGGACAGACAGATGAGCACACAGTGAGACACACAGGGAGACAGACAGTCATGGACAGATGGACCTGGAGACAGACGGACAAACACACTGAGCAGATGGTCAGACAGACAGATGGAGAAACAGAGAGACAGACGGATGGATGGATGGACAGATAGACAGATGAGCAGATGGGCAGACAGACCTGGAGACAGACGGACACATGGACAAATGGATGGACGGACAGACACAGAGGGAGACAGACGGACAGACAAAGAGATGGGCGGATGGACACACGGACAGCCGGACAGCCGTGCACCTCCCCCTGTCCTCTGCTGGGAGGAGGAGGAGGAGGAGGAGGAGGAGGAGGAGGAGGAGGAGGAGGAGGAGGAGGAGGAGGAGGCGGAGCCATGGCCCGTGGTGGAGCTGAGCCTGCAGCCTGGGCCCTGATCATGGCGCCGCCGGGGTCACCCCAGCCCCCCCCCCCCCCGCATGCACACACGTACCCAGGTTAGGGTACTGAGTCCTCCTGCGTGGGTGCTGGGTGCTCAGTCCTCCCCCGGCATCTCCACACAAGATGCTGGGTGCTCAGTCCCCCCTGGCGTCTCCACACAAGGTGCTGTGTGCTCAGTCTTCCTTTGTTAGTGCTGGGTGCTCAGTCCTCCCCCGGTGTCTGCATACGAGGTGCTGGGTGCTCAGTCCTCCCGTGCCTCCACACAAAGTGCTGGGTGCTCAGTCTTCTCATGTGGGTGCTGTGCAGTTAGTCCTGTGTCCCACACGAGGGCCTGGGTGCTCAGTCCTCCTCCCATGAATCCACAGGAGGCGCTGGGCGCTCAGTTCTCCTCCCGTTCCTCCACATGAGGTGCTGGGTGCTCAGTCCTCCTGTGTGTGTGCTAGGCGCTCAGTCCTCCTCCCGTGCCTCCGTGAGGGGTGCTGGGTGCTTGGTCGCTCTCTGGGCCGCAGGGCCTGGCTCACTGTCTGTCGCTTCGGCTGCCCACAGGGGAAGGAGAGACGGACAGACGGGTGGACACAGAGACAGGGAGGGAGACACACAGACAGGAACAGGCACTAACACAGACAGACAGACAGACGGGGGTGACACAGACTGAGACAGACAGACAGACGGTTAGACCGGCTGTGGGACAGTCAGGCAGCTAGAGAGACACAGACAGATGGACAGGGAGATAGACAGACAGGGAGACAGACAGACAGACAGACAGACAAGGAGACAGTCGGATGGACGGACAGATGGAAAGACAGACAGAGAGACGGACAAATGGACAGACAGACATAGATGGACGGATGGACAGGGAGACTGACAGACGGACAGATGGGCAGACAGATGGACGAAAAGACACAGATGGAAAGACAGAGACACAGACGGACGAACAGGGAGGACAGATGGACAAATAGGGAGACAGGGAGAGAGACAGATGGACAGACAGACGGACAGACAGACACACAGACGGACACACAGACGGACACACAAGCAGTGTGACAGACACAGAGACAGACGGACGGCAGACAGACGGATGGACAGACAGACGGACAGATGGACGAACAGGGAGACAGATGGACAGACAGACATGCAGCGAGAGACAGACGGACAGACAGATGGGCAGACGGACAGACAGACAGACAAGGAGACAGACGGATGGACGGACAGACAGGGACCAATGAACGTAGACAGATGGACGGACGCACAGAGCGACAGGCGCACAGGGTCCCAGGCCTGGGGACAGACAGACGGACAGACGGATGGGCAGGGAAACCGAGGCAGACAGACAGACGGGTGGACACAGGGACAACTGAGAGAGAGACGGACAGACGGACACACGGACAGGCAAGGGGCCTAGGGGAGGGCGGGGGAGGAGGGGGACTGGGGCTCGAATCCCGGCCCGGCACCCAGCCACCCGGCACCCAGCTACTCAGCACCCAGCACCCATTACCCAGCCACCCAGGTTCTCAGCCCTCAGCACCCAGGTACTCAGCACCCCAACCCCCAGTACCCAGCCAGCACTCACCTACTCAGCACCCAGTACTGAGCACCCAGGTGCTCAAGACTCAGTGCCCTCAGCACCCAGCGAACCAGTACCCAGCACCCAGCCACCCACTACCCAGCTACCCAGCAACCAGCCACCCACACAGCTACCCAGCTACCAAGTACCCAGCCACCCAGCACCTAACCCCCCAGCACCCAGTACCAACACCCAGCCAATCAGCATCCAGTCCCCAGCTACTCAGCACCCAGCCACCCAGCACCCCGTACCCAGCATCCCAGCCAGCCAGTACCCAGCTACCCAGTACCCAGCACCCAGCCACCCAGCACCCAGCTACTCAGCACCCAGATGCCAGCCTTCAGCATGCAGCTACTCAGCACCTAGCCCCCATTACCCATCATGCAACTACTAAGCACCCAACCTGTACCCAGCACCCAGAGACTCAGTACCCTAGCCACCCAGCACCCAGTACCCAGCACCCAGCTATTCACCACCCAGGTACCCAGCACCAAGTACCCAGCAACCCAGCACTCAGCTACTCAGCACCCAGTATCCAGTTATTTGGACCTCAGCATCCAGCTAGTCAGCACCCAGCCACCCAGCTACTCAACCCAGTACCTAGCACCCAGCCGCCAACCACCCAGCACCCAGTACCTAGTACCTAGCCAATCAGCATCCAGTACCCAGCTACTCAGCACCCAGCCACTCAGCTACCCAGCTACCCAGCACCTAATCCAGCACCTAGTACCCAACCAACCAGTACCCAGCACCAGGACACAACCACTCAGCACCCATCACCCAGTACCCAGCACCCAGCCAACCAGCCCCCAGCACCCAGCTACTCAGCACCCAGACACCCAGCACCCAGTACCCAGCTACTCAGCACCCAGCCACCCAGCTACCCAGCTATCCAGCACCTAATGCAGCACCCAGCACCCAGCCACCCAGCTACCCAGCTATCCAGCACCTAATGCAGCACCCAGTACCCAGCCACCCAGCTATCCAGCACCTAATCCAGCACCTAGTACCCAGCCACCCAGCACCAGGACACAACCACTCAGCACCCATCACCCAGTACCCAGCACCCAGCCAACCAGCCCCCAGCACCCAGCTACTCAGCACCCAGACACCCAGCAACCAGTACCCAGCTACCCAGCACCCAGTACCCAGTACCCAGAACCCAGCCACCCAGCTAGCCAGCACCCAGTACCCAGCTACTGAGCACCCAGTTCCCAGAACCCTGCTACTCAGACCCCAGGCACCTAGTACCTAGCACCCAGCACCCATCTAACCAGTACCCAGAACCCAACTACTCAGACCACACCATCCAGCTACTCAACACCCAGCTACCAAGCACCCAGTCACCCAGCACCCAACCACCCAGCACCCAGTACCTAGCACCCAGACACCCAGTAACCAGCCCCTAGCCACCCAGCACCCAGTACCTAGCACCCAGCTACCTAGTATTTAGCACTCAGCACCCAGAACCCCCAGCTTGCAAATTGCACACCCGTGTATCATTTTACCCTCTTTTGACTCCACTGCCTCTGTCCCGCCTGTCCGCTCTGCCCCACCCAGCCCCCCATCCATCGCCCGTCCTGCCCTGGCCTGAGCCTTCCAGTGCCCCAAGCACAAACAACAGGAAACCGCCAGGGTGGGGCGGGGCTGGCCAAGGAAAGCAAAGATTTATCATTTCAACTTCACATCTGAGTAGTTCATTAAGAAAGGGTAGCCATTTGACAGGCAGACACCAATGGGGAAGATTCCAGGAAGAAGAGACAGAGACAGGAACACAGGAAGAGAACAACTCTCTAGAAACCAGGAATTCCTGCTGCTGAATGCCATAAGCATTGTGAAAATTAAAAAGAAGCTGGGGTCAATTTGGGCTCCTTCCATAAGGCAGTGGAGAAGAGGTATTTAAGCATAAGACATACATTTTAGAAGTGTCCCAATGTGCAGGGTGCTGGTGGCTCATGCCTGTCTGTCATCCTAGCTACTCAGAAGGCTGACCTTTGAGGATCATGGTTGAATGCCAGTGAAGACAAGAATGTCTGTTAAAGAGTCTCATCTCCAATTAACTACAAAAAAAAACAAAAACAAAAACCTGGAAGAGGCACTGTGGCTCAAAGAGACAGAGGACTAGCCTTGAAAGGAAAGGAAGAAGGGCTGGGAATATGGCCTAGTGGTAGAGTGCTTGCCTTGTATACATGAAGCCATGGGTTCAATTCCTCACCACCACATATAGCAAAAAGCAAGAAGTGGAGCAATGGCTCAAGTGGTAGTGTACTAGCCTTGAGCAAAACAAAAACAAAAGGCTGGTACAGTGCTCAGGACCTGAGTCCAGGACTGGCAATGAAGGAAGGAAGGAAGGAAGGAAGGAAGGAAGGAAGGAAGGAAGGAAGGAAGGAAGGAAGGAAGGAAGGAAGGAAGGAAGGAAGGAAGGAAAGAGGAAGGAAGGAAGGAAGGAAGGAAGGAAGGAAGGAAGGAAGGAAGGAAGGAAGGGAGAAAAGAAAGAAAGGACGAAAGAAAGAGAGAAAGGAAGATAGTGAGTGAACTCAGGGTCAGCACCTGCATTCATGCCCCACAAACAATAACAACAACAAAGAATCCACAAAATGCTAGTTTTCCAATAAAAGATTAAAAATTTGTTAGAAATATGTTGCTAACTTATTAAAAAAAGACCCTAACACTTCAATTTTTAAATTTAGCTCAAATGAGCAAAGCATCAGACAGAACTTCATATGGTCCTATTTAAAAGGATCACATTGGCACTGAACTACATTGAGCTCCTACATCATCATCAGTATAGAGAAAATGAGTCTAACCTTACATTTCTTGTTTTTCAGAAAATGGAAAATGCTGAACTCTCATATAATTATTACTTCTAAATAGGCATAATTAGTTGGTTGAGAGCAATCATGATAGACCTAGTAGTTTTCAATGTTATCAAAAGTTCTAAAGGCCATCTTTGATCAGGAATCTTATTTTAGAATAATCCTCACAGCTACCATGTGCCAGCAAAAAACTCAGCCTTATAATTAGAAAGACACCATCACCTCCACTTGGAGTAGCCAGCAGCCTCTCAATGTGTTTTCCTTTTTTAAAAAAAAAATATATATAATTACTTATTTATTGTCAAAGTGATATACAGAGGGGTCACAGATCCATACATTAAGCCATGTTTTCTTATACGCAAATTATG
>NW_025959127.1:0-36786 GCF_023159225.1 Perognathus longimembris pacificus | reverse complement strand
CTCTGCCACCTGAGCCACAGCGCCCCTTCTGGCCGTTTTCCATATATATGGTGCTGGGGAATCGAACAGAGAGCTTCTTGCCACTAGGCCATATTCCCAGCCCTGTTTTTCCATCTTAATGTGATAAAAGAATAATAAACAGCAATTCTCTTGGGTTGTTGTTTATTGGTTGCTCTATCACCTGCTTTCCTTCTTGCCACCACTAGAACTCTGCATTACATCAGTTTTTACCTGGCTCCTTGGGAGGGAACTCTGAAGGGGCACATTCAAACACACAGAACCAGATGGGGTTTTTGGTGAGTTACAGAAATAAACTCAGTTCTGCTTGTCCAATAACAAGACATCACCCAAACGCAGGCTTTGTGTTAAAAGTAAAAGATTCTGGAGAAAATCAGCTGATGCAGGATTATCTTAGGGAATGGGCTGGCTGGCCAAAAAGGCTTAGAAAGAAGATATGGCACTTCCCACCTGATTTGGCTGGAACCTCTGTTCGCCATGTGTGACTAAGACTTGTCACCCAGACATCTGTTTGCAGGACAGAGTGAGACAAGTGTGACCTCAACTCAGTTCCTGTGGACACATGCCCATCCATTGAAGTTGACACTCTTGATGCTAGGCTGAGTCTCAGAGCCAAGGGTCGGTAGCAAAGAAGCAAATTTGTGTTGTTTGTACTCACTGATGGCTTCTGCTAGAACTCAGGTCTTACTGGGGTTTTCCCAGGTAGCCTCTGTGGGAAGGCTTTGAGGACGATTTATTGAATGGCTTCTCACAGTAGGAGAGGCTCTTTGTGATTTACTTTCTATAACTAGGAGAGTTTTAAGTGCTAGCAATCTTAGGATTTGTCCCCTGGGCAGAGGGTCTCCAGAGCTAGAAGCCTAATAAGGAATCCATAATGAGCTGGATATGTCTAGACTGCAATCTTAGAGCTGGAATCCTAGATCTAATACTAAATAATGGTGTGACTGTGATCAAATGAATGCACTTCATTTTTTCACCAGGAAATAAAAAGACTAGAAATTCCTTCTCCTTTGTATGATTTATGTAAATTGTTTGGCATATTAGTGTTTAGAGCTTAAATATTACTTCTGTTTTTTGTGTTGGTTTTTTTTTTTTGGTAAGTTTCTCAGAAAGACTAGGCAAATTCTCATACCACTAAACCTGCACCCACAGTTCACTAGTCTTTTTCTTACATTCCTTCCTCTGCTCCACAGAGGAACAAGTGGGAAATGTTGCAAAAGTTGCTCAGAACCTAAAGCTAATGTACATGGCGGTTAGTTAAACATCTGTACGTCATTTATAAAGATAATCTTGCATGTCAGTATCTCTTGGTGTTGTAGCAGTGGAATTTGGGGTTTTTCATGATACCTAGTTTTGTCTCCAAAGTGTTCACCAAAATGACAGGGGAAACAGACCATTTAGACTAAAGTATACCGGGTAGAAAGACTTGGATTTATTGGGCAAGGACTTAGTAAAGAGTGTCTTTACAGCTTCAATATGAGATGTTTACCAAAATGAGTGTCTTCTCCATCTGACTCGTAGACCTATTCAAATCAGATTTATTTATACAGTGATATTTATAACATAAAGTTGGACAGTCATTATTATATCATCTTTGTCCTCAGTAGAAACGTATATTTACCTTTTTTGTAAGATCAAGAGACGCTCTAGAATACCAAAAGAAAATTTGCTTTTAGGAACCCCAAATAATTCATCAAAGCTATGTTTAGCAGATTTGCATTAGCAATGGCAGAGACAAGGAAATAACAGCTGCTATTTGTGGCTTGATCCCTGTCATACCTGACTGTCTCTAAGAAAGTAACTTGGCTCTTCACTATGGGTACAGAATTCTACTTCAGGTTGTGTTCTTTGGATCTTCCATGAAGTATGCATAAAGCAGGCATATTTACAGAAAGGTTTCTCTGTCCAGCCAATGAAGAACGATGGGAATGGATACACCATTCAAGTGATAAGAACTCATTCATCAGTACCATTGGCCTCCTCAGCCTATTAGGTGTTGAAAAGATATGTCCCGGCCATCCCAGAGGACCATGCACAGATCATCACAGACAGGAGAAGAAGGTTCAAAAGGAGGTTTATTAGTGGGGCCATAGTTCCCATGGGAGAGGGAGCTACATGGTGTCTGCACCTTATCCACGTGGCAGCTTCTCTCTCTGGGGGTAAAGGGGAAGTAGACAGGTAGTGAGTAGGAGTGGCTCATTAGGTATGGGTGGATCTGGGGGCTAGTGGGAGGAGCTGAGGACCTGAGGCTAAGGAAATGCAAACAGGTATAAGAACCTCTGTGGTGTCATCCATGAAGAATAGGAAATGAAGAAAGCCACCTTGGCTTTTTCATTAACATGTTACACAATCTTGTGCAAATCATTTCCACATATGGCTTTTTACAAACTGGTCATATCATTGTAAGTAAGAGCTGGGCAATAACGACTTAGCATCTTAGTCAATTCTCTACCTAGCATAAATTCTAAACAGTACCAGATTTTGGGATTTTTTTTTGGGGGGGGGCAAATGAGGCAGACTTGACCTGTATCCTCATGGAGTTTCTAGTTCCATGAAGATGACACCAAATGTTAATTTGAAAAGGACTTTCCATGTGGGATAAGCAAAATCAAGAGGAGTACATTTTGGAGCATATAACCTATATCTATGAAATTTTTACAATATGGGAAGTTGTTTAAATGGTTTGGTGGTAGAGAAAGAAAACTATACTTATGTTTCAGAAATTCATAATAGAAGAAAATATGGCTCCTGAGAAAATCTGTAGGAATGGATACAAAGTTTGTTGGTTGCCTTTTGAATTTCTAAGAATTGATGGATAGGTAGATAAAGGTACACTGGTAGCTGATCTGCTGATATTCCAAATGAAAGAAACATGATATTTTTTTTCTTGGTCATGGGGCTTGAACTCTGGGCCTGGGCTCTGTCCCTGAGCTCTTCAGCTCTACTCCCTGAGCCACTTTCTAAACATGATTTTTAATATAGAATGGACAGCCTGTTCTATATGATGGTAGTCTACTCTATTCTATGAATAGTGAGAATAAAGTTGAGAACTTCTTGTGTGGAGTGTTTAACAGCTACCGGTAAAAAGTGAGACTAGAAGCCATCTGGTGGTGGCTCAGTTATAATTCTAGCTTCTTAGGAGATTGCAATCTGAAGGTTGGGATTCAAAGCCAGCCTAGGCAGGAACTTCCATGAGTCTCTCACCTTCAATAGCCACCAAAAAGCCAAAGTAGAGCTGTGGCTCAAGTGATAGAAAGCCAGCCTTGAGCGAAAAAGTTAAGGGGCAATGCCCAGGCCCTGAGGTCAAGCCCTAGTATGAGCATACACAGAAAGTAGATACTTCTTAAGGTATCCTCTATACTTATGAAATGACTATTCACAAAGTGGGAGTAAATGCCAACAAGCGCAAGTACCCCTCATTCCCAAGTGGGAGCAGTACAGATCCTGGTGATGGATTGAGGACGCCCCAGTATGGTGATGGACGTAAATGTTCATGCTTGCTTTGAGATAGAGCACTCTTCCCCCTGGTGTCAGAGCCTTTGTGTTCCTTTGCTAATCCAGTTGACTTGAGCATATAAAACTCCATGTCTTGCTGTATACATTTTCAATGATACAGAGAACAGAAACAGTTTTACCTTAAGAAACTTGAATAAGCAACTTGAGATGGTGAATGTTATGGAAATGAAAATGGCAGATATTCTCCACTTCCTGTGACACAGATCAGGGCACAGTGATGAGGGTGCCCCCACGAATATCCCCAGTAAGTCTTTCTCAGGCCTACTGAATCCAAAAGGCTGGACATGACATGCTCAGTGACTGTTCTGCTGAGAGTGGACAAGGACAAGTTGCCTTTTGAAGGGGTGTTCTTGTTTCTTCTCTTTTGTCTGCCTTGTTTACAAATGAAGAAGCTAATTCTTCCAATTCTTGCTCTGTGATGCTTGGCTTGGAACTTGAGGCCTTTTCCTTGCTTCCTTTAAGCCACTCCTCCAGTTCCTTTTTTTTTTTTTTTTGGCTTTTGAGTTATCTTTGGATAGTCTTTTGGGCTGGCCAGCCCTCCCCTTCCTCTATCTCTTCCACCTTTCTCCCTTTTCCTCTGCCCTTTTCACTCTTCTTCCCCTTTAACTCCTCCTCCCCTCCTTCCCCTGCTTTTCATTTGATCAGGTGGTCTCAAGACTGTGCTCCTCCCTACCTCTGTTCCCCAGTATCTGGGAAACAGAAGTGTGCCACGATGTCCGGTTTCCTTTCCCTTTCTCACTGTAGTAATTCCGTTGGTAATTATGCAAAAGGATACCAATACTACATGGAGTTTCAATTCCCTGTAGCTTATTCGATGTGTGGGAGCAAGCATTCTTTCAAGGCCCCAGTCTGCTCTGCTTCTGATTGCTTTGTAAGGGTGTAAAATCAACTCTGTGACATGACCCACATGGAAGCCATCCAAGACCTATCATGAAAAACTGTTTGGGTGCCCTCTTTACCATGTTAGAGACTTTCTGGGGTGGTTTGGTGGAAGTGGAGAATGTGAAAACTGTGTATGGATGACTCTGAGCTGCAGGCTGAAACCTGAAACCCAGGATATGACTGGCTACACCTAGAAGCATTGCTACCTAACCTGGCTTGCCAAGATGGGTGAAGTTTGGTGGGGTGGTTTAAAGTGCCATGGAATTTCACAATGCCCCCATCCCTCCCCAATTTGTGTTAACAATGGTGATTCTTACGTGGAGATAGGAGGAACTGAGCTAAATAGGAGTTCTCTGCTCCACCAGTTTCTTCCCAATTGAATTGCGAGCTATCCCTTGTCTTCTTTGGTGATGGACAAAATCAGTAGAGAAAGCAGATAGTTTCTCCAACCCATCAGCTCTAAGATACCTGAAATGCAGTCAATGTTGCACTTGTGTATAGTAGATACAGCCACAGCCTTGACCTTTGGGCTAGTATTCCAACAGCTAGAATAAGTGGAATTAATACTGTCATTCAACTTACTGTGGAACTTCTTCCCCTCAAAATTTGGAATTTCTATGAGTACAGGATAATTTGGAATTGCGATGACACTTCTGACGTCATTGCATCCAGAGACGTCACTGCCTCTTCAGTTGAAGGCCTTATTCTCTTCATGAATGGTAGTTGAAATGTATTCATTTCCCTTCATAATGTGTTCCTTACATTGATCACTAGATTCATGCAGTTTTTGTTATAAGGGCATACTTATAGGCTTTGACACCTAAAATGTAAAAAAAAAAATTATAATTTCAATTTATAGGCATTCTGTTCTTCATTATGGACATGACGCTTTAATTCTTGTATTTAAAATATATTCACACGTTATAAAATACAATGATCATATTTACTCTAATTGAGTAAATTGTATCAAGCTCTAGCTTGTACATTATGGTATAACTGGGAGTCAGAATATATGTCTAGATAGTCTTCTTTGTTATCGGTTCCTCTCGCCTCTTCTCCCACTTTTCTCACCTCTTTTCCTCCTCTTCCTTCTCCCTTTTCTTCCCAAAGAGCCCAGTGTTCCTCACTGAACGTGAGGAACCTATTCCTTAATCTGTTCGCACTAGGAAGTTGGGGAAATGCACAATGTAACCCACTGTGATATCATACATCACAAACATCAACATCTCTCACCCCATCCGTCTGCCTTAAAGTCTGAGATTTTTTTAAGCCTTTAAGTCATCCCAGTTTTTGACATGTTTCTGTGCATTTTTTCATTTTTCTTTGTGCTTTTATACTTTTTGTTGCCAGCACCAGGGCTTGTACCCAGGTCCTGAGTGCTATCCCTTAGCCTTTGCACTCAAGGATAGTGGTCTACCACTTGAACCACAGCTCTGTTTCCTGATTTTTTGGTGATTAATTGTAGATAAGAGACTTTCTGGTGCATGCTTTCTTTGAACCTTGATTCTCAGAAATCATTCTCTTGAGGATTACAGACATGAGCCACTGGCACCTTGCTCCTTTGAGCTTTTATTCTTCACACATACGCACATAGAGTCTTGTCAACAAGTTGCTGCTGCCATTAACTTTTTAATATAGTTATTGTTAACACTAGAGTTTTGTTGAGCAGTTAATGTTTAGCTGGCCAAATAGTATCTGCAACATAACTTTCCCCCAAATTACAAAGTCCCTTAGTATCTGAAGTGGGTTGGCTCTACAACCCATGTGGCTAATGAAGTTCTTTTGATATAAAACAGTATAATACTTGCATATAAACTACAAACATCCTTCATATACTTTGTCTTCTCTAGATTGCTTACAGTAAGTAATATAATTGAAATAATGTGTAGCTAGATTTTATACCATGTTATAGGGCATTATGACAAGAAAACAGTGTGAATGTGTTTTAGTACAGATGCACTGCTTTTCCCTTAAAGATGTACAATCTGTAATTGGTTGAATTTGCATATGCAGAGTATTTATTTGTGCATTATTTATAGAAACTATGCTGTAAGAAAGTTGGTCTTTGGTAAAATGATGATGGTTCTATGTTGAAACTGAAATGGACACCATGAGGAGACTGTGAGTTTTGTGTCTGCATTTAAATGACAGGCAAGATCTTGAGAAATTACTAATATTGTAGCCAATATTGACTGAGAAATCCAATGCATTTCACAGAGAGAGTGTAAATCTGGCCACATTGTAACGAGTACAACAGAAGGAAAATTGAAAGACTAACTTGTTCCCATTGAAATGAATGTCCACTGTCATCAGGTGTTTGAGCAGGGAGTTGTGGATAGCTCTTTGGCCAAGCAAAGCACATTTTATACGTGTCTGGTAGGACATGCAATAGAATGACACAGCAGCTCTACAAGCTATTGAGCTTTGGTGAGTGATTGTTTTCCCTTCCATATATCGTTTCAAACTATGGGCTTCAAGGAAGTCTGCAACATAAAAATGACTTTTTGTTTTGACAGACCTGGGGCTTGAACTCAGGGCCTGGGCACTGAGCTTTTGCTCAAGGCTGGCACTCAGCTCTACTCTGAACTATCTGTTGGTTGGAGCTAAGTGTCTTGTGGACTTTTCCTGCCCAGGCTTGCTTTGAACTGTGATCCTCAGATCTCATTTCTGAGTAGCTAGGATTGTACGCATAGGCCACCAGTACCTGACTTCCTGACTTTTTCTCCTCTGTCCTTTGTCCTCCTCCTCAGGCCCCCTTCCTTCCTTCCTCCTCCATTTTTCATCTTTCTTCTTTTTTCCCCTTTTCTTCATTGCTTTGCTTTCTGAGAGAAGTCAATGATCAGACAACCATGAAATGGGAAAGTGGACCAAATAAGGCTGGATAATTTATTTGAGCCAAACAGAGGTATTATAATCTATTAAAAATATTTAGCCAAACACACTGTATCTGTGACTTTATCTCCTAACCCTGCAGACTGTCTGGTAGTTGCCCAGGACCTGAGGCAGGAAGGCGGACCCGTGTGCCTGAACTTTCCAGTCATGTCTTTGCAACTGGTAGTTTTTAATAAAAGAAAAACTCTAATATTGTGAAATTACATCAGTGAAGAAACCATACCTTTTTATGTTCTTGTATATGCTTTTCTTCTGTGCAACGTTATTCAATGCCCTAAATTTCAGCTAATTTTGAGATATTTTCTTGAATATGGAGATTAGTCTGGAAATCAGGCTAGGAATAAATGAAGTGCTGGTGTGGTAATAAAATTTATGTTACCATTTTATGAATATGAAAATGTCTAATTGTTATAACACAAGGTATCTTTGGATTAAGAAGTCTAGGACATTTTATTCTTTTACACCTTTTTTTTAAAGCAGGAAAACCTTTGCTTCTACCATCAGTCTTGAAGCAGAAATCCCAGAAAAATGAATTTTATAATCAGTCACAAAGAATTCCTACACGCTTCATGTATCCCTTCCTCATCATTTCCCATTTCTTAGGAGTCTCCACATTGTTTAATTGTAATCATGTGCAACTAGCATTTTAAAGCTTCACACTGCTTTCACATTTATGGGATATGATGAGAAGATTAAGAATGGTTGAAACTTAAGAATAAATACAGGAAACTTAAGAGTAGATGTAGAAATGTGACTCCACCAGGCTTTCATGGAGCACACATTACCTCAGTGGGCTTCATGTTGTGGCCATCCATATATAGAAGAACAAACTGGAAGGTGCACTCTCCCAAACAACCCTCATTCTAGTCAGGCCCCTCTCCTGTACTCTGCTTTGCAATTCTGTAGCAGGAATCTAAACTCTGGTTTCCTTCCATTGCATTGGTGTTGTTTGACCTGACTTTCCCTCAGCTTGGAACTTACGCATATGGGACTCAGGTGGCAGGGCCCTGCCTTTCCAGGGCCTGCACTTAGTATTCAATCTATTGTGGAGCAGAGGGATGTTCATGACCCATAGCAAAACTCCTCCCACGTCCCATAAAGTGACATGTTGTTTCTATTAAGGGATCATTTTCTTAAGTGAAATCATGACCAGTTATGATGGCATGGAAGTATACAGAGGCCAAGTGACTATGTGTTACTTTAATTACCGAAGAAGTATCTATTACGATTCCATAATGGTTCAAAGAAGAATTTTAAGACTGAAACAGTGGTTTTTTTGTTTGTTTATTTCAGAAGTAATTGAAATGGAATATGTAAATAGAGTCAAAGTGGACTTTTCCAAGTGAGAAAGAGAAGTCAATTGCACTTCGAAAGAAACTATATGACTATAGCAAGAAAGACATCGCCAATTAACAAATATTTATTTTCCTTTGCTATTCTCTGCTATTTATCCTGTTACATAGTAGTGGAATGAATTAGGAAGAGAGTGATGTAGAGTGCATGGTTTTCCATTGCAACACAAACTGTATCTATCTATCTATCTATCTATCTATCTATCTATCTATCTATCTATATTTTTGCTGTTCCCGGGGTTTGAACTCAGGCTTGGACACAGTTCCTGAGCTTTTTTTGCTTAAGGCTAGCACTCTGTCACTTGAGCAATAGCTCCACTTCCAGCTTTTTGGTGGTTAATTGAAGAGAAGAGTCTCACAGATTTTTCCTGCCCAGGCTGGCTTAGAACCTCGATCCTCAGATCTCAGCCTCCTGAATAGCTAGGATTACTGGCTACAGCCACTGGCTTCCAGCTTACTTTCCCTATAGTCTTAAACTATGTAGGAATCAACTCTTTGGTAAGCTTTTTTTCATTTTTATGTTTATATTAGTAATGATTATTTTGTCTCCATTTTCCTATCTTATGATTATTTAATTAGAAGGCAATTGTTTATTTTTTATTTGATTAGTTATTTAAAAGACAGGTCTTTGGGGCTTTATATAATAGGATCCAAAGGTAGCACTAATGTCTGTGAACCTTAAAATTATACTATCCCTTTTTTGATGAACAAAGCTCATTAGAAACTGGAGCCTGTGGCTCAGGCCTGTAATCCCAGATCCTCATGACATTGGAGGATTGTGCTTTGAAACCCGCCCTGGGCAGGGAAATCCATGACATCCATCCTCCATGAACCACCAAAGTACCAGAAATGGTGCTATTTCTCAAGGGGTAGCATGCCAGCATGGAGTGACAAAGCTAAGGGACATAGCCCAGTCTCTGAGTTCAATTTTCAGTGCTGGCTCAAAAACCAAAACCCCACCAAAACACAAATGACCTGAAAGACTCTAGTCCCTGTGCGTAGGAACTATTAATTTGTCCTACTACTGTGAAGGGAAGAGCTTCTGAGTTCTTACAAAAACTATCTTTAAGTATTTGTGCAAAGGAGTTGCCATTTGACAAAGCAGTTTATGAATATGGCAGATCTTAACCCACCTCACCCCTTTCAACATTCTTGCCCCTCCTTCCTCTGCCCACCCTTTCCATTTTCTTACTTTTGTAGTATGTACAATGAATTCTTGACTACATTCCCCCCCTTCCCCTTCATTTGTCTCCCGCTCTCCCCTTGCCCCCACTTGATGAGCTGCTGTTTTTCACCCTTATGCTTTGGGAAGTAATCATAAGCACCACCCCCCTACCCCAGTTCTTCCTCAGAACTTTCTAGATTCCTAAGAGTGGTCATTGTAAATGTATAACACAAGAATAAATAGAATAGCAAGATATGAGAGGGTTGAAGACATGCTTTAATCATTAGACTTTGTGATTCGAATAAACAACTGTGGTTCAATAAAGACACTGCACATTCCTGTTGGATATTTCTCATAGAGTGAACACAGTGCTGTCCCAACTCTTTTACTCTATTTAAGTTTTTGGCTCATCACTGGTATTTGTTTCATTATCTAACAAAAATATCGCGTGTCTCTTGTTTGCAAAGGCTGCGGAGGAGGGAATGCTTATTCTATGTGTAGAGAGAGAAGGAAGGCTGGAGACATGTTTGTGCTTGTGCAGAAGCCATATTTTTTTAATAAACGCAGGATAGGTTGTCCACCTCCCAAATTTTTCACTACTCTTTTCGCTGTCCTAGCTTTGACTTATTTTGTTGTATGTTCTCGTTTGGTTATTTCCTTGAACATCCCATCTAATTTCCATCTTATTCATTTTTGTGTTGCAGCTTCTGACAACTGTCTTAAGTCCACACTTCTCTAGATTTTTATACCTAGCAGCCATTTGGCTTCTACTTTTCCTGGTCTCTCTCTTCCTCTCTCACTACCTGTGCCTAATGTTGAGGTTATAGTATCCAAAATAGCTCAGGCCTCAGCCACCTTGGTGTGTTCATGCTATCTGTCCCTTCCTGCCTCAGTGTCTGTACCTTTTGGCTGGTTTCACTCAGATTATGGCCAGAGAATGGCTGAAGTAAATAACAGGAAGGAAGAAAGGAAATGTATGGTGATTAGCAGTTCTTTGAGGGAAATGTTTACCTTTCTTCACAAACAGTGTATGTGTTGGTAGTTTTCCTATTGCCAGAGAAAGAGAGTGTTGATTCTAAATGTTAGTTTTTAACATGAGAATCTTAAGCATTATATGTCATAACTCTAAAAAATGTTAGGTGTTTCAGAATCTTTCAAAAATATTTATTGTCTTTTTTCTCCTTTATTGTCAAAGTGAAGTACAGAGGGGTTACAATTTCATATATAATGCAGTGAGTACATTTCTTGTCCAACATGTTAACTCCTCCTCCCCTCCACATGCCTACCTCTTCCCTCCTGCTTCCCCTTCCACCCACGAGTTGTATGGTTGGTTTACACCAAATGGTTTTGTGAGTATTGTGTTTGGAGTTGTTTGTATTTTTATCCTTTGTCTATTGATTTTGATATTTACTTTCTCTTCCCTAGCTCTAATACACGTATATACAGTATCCAGGGTGCTCAGATGAGATACAGTGATAGTGGGGGTAAAACCACAGGAAGTGAATACGAGAGAAAATAAAAAGGGTACGGATTCATATCGCATGTTGAAAATAATTACAATAATGATATACCACTTGTTTCCATAACATGGAGCTCATTTCACTTAGCATCATCTTAAGTGTCCATAAGGGCATAGCTATTGGGCTATTATGACTTTGGCTTTGACTAGCCTAAACATGTACTAATTATTCCAAAAACATGTACTAATTATTCCAAGCACCCAGCACCCCTCACGGAGGCACGGGAGGAGGACTGAGCGCCTAGCACACACACAGGAGGACTGAGCACCCAGCACCTCGTGTGGAGGAAAGGGAGGAGAACTGAGCGCCCAGCGCCTCCTGTGGATTCATGGGAGGAGGACTGAGCACCCAGGCCCTAGTGTGGGACACAGGACTAACTGCCCAGCAACCACATGAGAAGACTGAGCACCCAGCACTTTGTGTGGAGGCACGGGAGGACTGAGCACCCAGCACCTCGTATGCAGACACCGGGGGAGGACTGAGCACCCAGCACTAACAAAGGAAGACTGAGCACCCAGCACCTTGTGTGGAGACGCCAGGGGGGACTGAGCACCCAGCATCTTGTGTGGAGATGCCGGGGAAGGACTGAGCACCCAGCGCCCACGCAGGAGGACTCAGTACCCTAACCCTGGGTACGTGTGTGCATGCGGGGGGGAGGCTGGGGTGACCCCGGCGGCGCCATGATCAGAGCCCAGGCTGCAGGCTCAGCTCCACCACGGGCAATGGCTCCGCCTCCTCCTCCTCCTCCTCCTCCTCCTCCTCCTCCTCCTCCTCCTCCTCCTCCCAGCGGAGGACAGGGGGAGGTGCACGGCTGTCCGGCTGTCCGTGCGTCCATCCGCCCATCTCTTTGTCTGTCCGTCTGTCTCCCTCTGTGTCTGTCCGTCCATCCATTTGTCCATGTGTCCGTCTGTCTCCAGGTCTGTCTGCCCGTCTGCTCATCTGTCCATCTGTCCATCCATCCGTCCGTCTGTCTGTCTCCCTGTTTCTCCGTCTGTCTGTCTGACCATCTGCTCAGTGTGTTTGTCCGTCTGTCTCCAGGTCCATCTGTCCATGACTGTCTGTCTCCCTGTGTGTCTCACTGTGTGCTCATCTGTCTGTCCGTCTCCCTCTCTTGTCTATCTGTCTCCATGATGTCCATCTGTCCATCCGTCCATCTGTGTCTTTTTGTCATCTGTCTGTCTCCAGTTCTGTCTGTCTGTCTCCCTGTCCACCTGTCTGTCTGTCCTGCTCATCTGTGTCCCTGTCTGTCTGTCTGTCCATCTGTCTGCTGTGTGTCTGTCTGTCCGTCTCCCTGTCTGTCTGTCTCCATGTCTGTTTGTCCATCTGTCTGTCTCTTGTCCATGCCTGTTTGTCTGTCTCCAGGTCTGTCCATCTGTCTCCCAGTCTGTCTGTCTGTCTGTTCATCTGTCCGTCCATCTCCCTGTCTCCCTGTCTGTCCGTCCGTCTGTCTTCATGTCTGTCCGTGTCTCGATTCCCATCGCTGTCTGTCTGTCACCGCCCAAGCCCCCAGCCCCCCATGTCCCTCAGTCCCTCCGTCCGTCCGTCTGTCCATCTTCACCAGTCAACTTGTCACTGACACAGGGAACGCGGGCGCTCAGGAGCCTGCAGGGCAGACGAACGGATGGGTGGATGTGGGCTCGAATCCCGGCCTCCCGCATGGCCCACAATGCGTTGCGTTCCCCCCCCACCCTGGGGGCCCCGGGTTCAGATTCCTGCTCACCTCTGACAGCCCCAGCCCAGGCCCAGCGACCCCAGTGCTGCCGAAGCAGCAGGTGCAGCATGGCTGGCCCGGCGGGGACACTTGAAACCTCCGACCGTGTGGGTGTGCACACACGCGGGGAGGAAGGGATGGGAGGGAGAGGGGTCACATGAAGTGGGGAGGGAGGGACACGTGACCCTCAGCTCCTTGCCCCAGCCCTCCCCACACGACTCCACCTGCAAAGGCTCCCCCCCATGTGAGGCCTCTGAGGACACTTGAAATCGCCACCTATCCACCCACAGGCCCAGAATGGTCTTGGGGACACTTGAAACCACCCCCCCACCCAGATCCCCATTCCCCCGGGGACACTTGAAACTGCCGTGGGGACACTCAAAACTGCCCTACATCCACTCACAGGCCCAAGGTTTTCGTGGGGACACTGGATACCGCCCTCCATCGATGCACACGCCGAGGGTTGCCTTGGAGACACTTGAAACCACCCCCTAAAGAACTGCCCCCATCATGGGACACTTGAAACTGACCCTCACCCAGACCCCCTCCCCTTGGGGACACTTGAAACCGCCCTCCATCCACCCACAGGCCCAGGGTTGCCTTGGCGACGCTTAAAACCGCCCCCTACAGAACCACTCCAACCCGGGGACACTTGAAACTGCCCTCCATCCACCCACAGGCCCAAGGTGGTCCTGGTTACACTTGAAACCACCCCCCCAAGAGCCCCTCCCCATTGGGATACTAGAAAACACCCTTGGGACACTTGAAACCGCCCTGGGTACACTTGAAACCACCCACCACAGACCCCTCCCCACCCTGGAGACACTTGAAATGAATCGCCCCAGACCCCTTCCCCCGGGAACACTTGAAACCGCCCTCCATCCACCCACAGGCCCAAAATGGTCCTGGGGACACTTGAAACCACCCCCCACCCAGAATCTCTACTCCTGGGGACACCTGAAACCTCCCTGGGGACAGTTGAAACCGCCCTCTGTTCCCCAAACTCCACCGTGTTGCTCCAGGAGCCCTAGGTCAGGGTGTGGGCTTCCCTGGCCTGGATGCACAGGCCCGGTGAGGCCCGGGTTCGAGGCCTGGCAGGGCGTAGGTGTTGTCTGAGCCTCCCAAGACCTCAATGTGGGGGGAGACTCGCCATGGGGCAGGGGTAAACTGAGGCACGGGGCGGTTCCAGGAGCACTCACCGGGGAGTCCTGGGAGACCAGCTGGCCACCATGCTAAAAGAACAGAGCACAGGCCTCAGTCAGCACTGACTGCGGGGCAGGGTGCTGGACCGTGTACTTCTGGGTGATGTGCTTAGTACTCCCACGTGCTGTGTGGAGTACTCCCCAGTGCTGGGCTGAGTACTCCCATTTCACACTAATCCTGAAACCCACCTCTCCCAACCAATACTGGACTGAGTAGTCCAGGGTGCTACAACCAGTACTCCCTGGTGCTGGACTGAGTACTCCCGGGTGCTGCACTGAGTACTCCCATCCCTCCCCGGTGCTGGACTGAGTACTCCCATCCCACACCAATCCGGAACCCCACCCCCTCCTGAACGTTGCTGGACTTAATACTCCCCGCCAGTGCTGGACCGAGTACTCCCGGGTGTTGCACTGAGTACTCCCATGCACAGGGCCAGCTGGTACCGGAAGTCGTGCTTGCTCCACTGCCTCCAGGTCCTGTGTGGCTCCCACCATACCTGCCAGCCCCGGGGGCCGCAGGCAATGCTCACGTTTCACAGGGGGTCAAAGTGTTCTGAAAACTGCCACAGATGAATGGAGGGACACCGGGTGGGGTGGGGGGGCTCGAAACTGCCCTCGGTGGTGCCAGAGATACTTGAAACTGCCCTTGTGGGTCTTGGGGGACACTCAAAACTGCCCTGGATGCTCATGGGGACAGTGGAAACCGCCCTCCATCCACCAAGGTACTCGTGTGGACACTTGAAACCGCCCTCAGCGGTCTCGGGGACACTTAAAACCACCCTGTATGGTCCTGGGAAAACTTGAAGCTGCTTTTGGGGGTCATGGGGAACCCTTGAAATCGCCCTAGGTGGTCTTGGGGATACCTGAAACTGCCCTCCATGCACCAAAGTGCTCGTAGGGATACTTGAAACCACTCTCGGTGGTCTCGAGGACAAAAATCCAACCTCGGTGTTCTTGGGGACACTTTAAACTGCCCTTGGTGGTCTCTGGGATACTTGAAACTGCCCTGGGTGGTCCAGGGGGTACTGGAAACCACCCTCACCAATTTCACAGGCATAGAGCCAGGCGTCCAGGAAGTGGACGGGGCCAGCGGGGCTCGAGCCGGTGACTAGGGCGTAGGTCTGGGCCCAGAGGCCAGCAAGATCGGGGAGGATGCAGCCCACCTGGAGGCCGGACTGGCCCATGTCGGCCAGCACTCATGGTACAGGCCGGTCCTAGGGAGTGGTGGGGCATTAGAAACTCACAATGGCCGAAGGGGGGGACATTAGAAACCGACAATGGCCAACAGAGGTGGCATTACAAACTGACAATGCCAAAGAGAGGCGTTAGAAACTGACAATGGCGGGATGAGCGGGGAACATTAGAAACCGACAATGGTGCGGAGGGGGCATTGAAACCGGCAGGGGTGGCCCCACCTGGAGTCCGGATCCTGAAGGAATACTGTGTCCCCCGCGGTGCCTGCGGCCCCAGTGCCCATGAGCAGTTCAGGGCCTGGGCCTCGAAGACATAACACACAAGGCCTGGGGAAACGACATGGCGGGGGGTGGTGGAGGGTGGAGGGCCTGTGGGGAGACTTACCCCTGACCCTTCAACCCCACGACCTCTGACCCTTCAACCCCAAAACCCCTGACCCTTCAACCCCATGTCCCCTGACCCGTCAACCCATGACCCCTGACCAGTTCAACCCCATGATTCCTGAACTTTCAACCCAATGACCCCTGAACCTTCAACATATGACCTGTGACCCCTGACCCTCGATCCCCACACCCCGACCCGGAACCTCAGGACCTCACCCGGGTTTGTGAACCCCAGGCCTTTGGTCAGGGGCCTCCTGGCCACAGTGAGTGTAACCTCGAACTCGACTCCCTGGTACCACAGGAGATCCCAGAATTCGCAGCTACATTGTCCGACGGGGACCTTGAGAGCGGGGGGGTCGGTGCCTTGACATAAACCGGAACACGTGGGAGATCCATTCGTCCATCCATGCCTCAACTTAGCCCCCGGAACACCAGGGAATGTGGGCCAGCCCACCCCTGCCTCAGTTTACCCCACAGCCCCCACCATTGGCCTCCCAGGGTGGGGGCCTGGTGTCTCCATCGTGCCTCGATTGCCCCAACTGTCCAGCAGTGTGACCGACCCCTTGTTCGGGTTCACAACGATGCACCGGGCCTCTGTGGTGGTGGCCACACAGTGCAAGCTTAGCCTGTGGCTCCTGGAGTCGAAGGTCAGGCCCAGGTCAGGTACAGGGTCAGGGGTCGCAGGGCCCAAGGTTGGGGGGGTCTCAGGGGTCAGGAGGGCGCGGGGAAGCTTCCAGAAGATGGTGTGGGAGTCTCTGGTTGGGTTGGGGGGGTCACGAGGAACAAAGGTGAGAAGTCAGGATCATCCATACAAGGGTACTGTGTTCGAATCCTCCCTTGGGCTGATGGAGGAACCAGAAAGGAGGTGAGTTACCCGGATGAGCTTTAGCCATGAGGACGAGGAGGAGGAGGAGGAGGAGGGGGAGGAAGATGGAGGCTGCAGACCAGGGGAGGATCAGGGCAGGAGGCGTGGACCCGGAGAGCACTGTGGAGAGAGCAATGTGGATGGGTGGGTGGGTGGGTGGGAAGATGATTGGGTGGATGGGTGGAAGAGTGGGTGGATTGATCGGTGGGGGGGTGGATGGGTGGGTGGATCTATGGGTGGGTGGATGGGTGGATGGGTGGGTGGATGAATGATGGGTGGGTAGATGGGTGGGTGGATGGTTGGGTGGGTGGGTGGATGGATGGGTGGGTGGGTGGATGGATGGGTGGGTGGGTGGATGGATGGGTGGGTGGGTGGATGGGTGGGTGGATGGATGGGTGGGTGGGTGGATAATTGGGTGGGTGGGTGGGTGGGTGTTGGGTGGGTGGGTGGGGGATGGGTGCTTGATCTCATCCCTCTCTCCTTCCCCCTCCCTCTCCTCCCTGGTGGCCCCGGGGGCTTTCACACTCACTGCAGGCCATTGGCACATCGGGTCGGGTGTGGGGCAGCCAGGGTGCCCGTCTTGGTTCTGGGGGTTTGGGCTGTCAGGTGTGGACCCCCGGGTGGGTGTCCTGGGGAGCTTGGGGCAGCTGGGCCCTGACGTTTCTGGGCTCTGGACGGGGAGTGGATGCCGCTTCCCCTTTCTCGCTTCTCCTGGGGGTTTCCTGGCTCCTGGGCATCTCATTCTCCTTTCTCAGGGATGGGGAAGCCAAGGCGGCACCCCGGTGAGGACAGGCCTTGGGGCCTCGGGGGTGCGGGTGCCATGCACAGACAGACAGACAGACAGACAGACCTGAGTCCTCCTTGGGTGGTGGTGCTGGGTGCTGAGTCCTCCTGGGTGGTGGTATTGTGTGCTGAGGCCTCCTGGGTGGTGGTATTGAGTGCTGAGTCCTCCTTGGGTGGTGGTGCTGGGTGCTGAATCCTCCTTGGGTGGTGCTGGGTGCGTCTCCCAGACAGAGAGACACAGTCCAGTCGGAGGAATGGAGGGGCGGACAGAGGGACGGACATGTGGATTGGGAGACAGAAAAGGAGGGACGGGCGGACACACAGACGGAGAGAGGCGCAGACACACAGACAGACGGACAGACAGGACAACATAGAGACAGACAGGGAGACAGACAGACGCACAAGAGATGGACAGACAGATGGACAGGGAGACAGACACATAGACAGACAGATGGATGGACAGATGCAGGGGGCCCTGCACCCCGGGCGCTCTCCTGACCAGCAGGAGAGGCAAGGAGGCGCGCCCCTCCCCGCCGAGGGTGAACCCAGAATAGGTAATAAGCAGCAAGTCGCCCGCACGCAGCCCAACCCAACCTTTATGCCACAGTTAGATGGTCAGTCGACTTGGGCAGAGTTCAAGACCGCTCTCTGTTTATTGGCGCGAACCCCATCTTAAGTATGGGCAATGGCAGCAGGAAGAGGAGGGGTGTAACATACCTAGTCAGGGGCTACGATTGGCGGTTGGAGCTGTCCGTCAAGGGTGGAAGGCCATGGGACCTCCCTAAGGGGCGGCCTGAGTCTATGTCACTACCAGCAGGACCACCCCAGGTTACTGCCTAGAGCTGCCTTCCAGTTCCGGACCCCGAAGGCAGGCGGGGTTAGCCAGGATCCCTCTCCCCGGAGGCGGTGCAACAGTCACACAACTCCAGGGCGTGCACAGTCGGGGCCAGGCGGTGCGCCCCACATCTCCTCCTTTTCTGTTTAATAAGCTGGTGGATGTCTTACTCGAGAAAGCGCCTGTCTTAGGTCGTCCCCCCTGAAGGATCTTACCTGTCATTGGCTGGCCATCCTAGCTCGTCGGGCCACCCTGCCTATGAGGCTTGCCAGCCCCAGCAAAGGAACAAGGCGGGAGGAGAGGGGTCTGTGCTCAAGAGGAGGCCCTGCTATTTCTGCCTCACGCCTGTGCACTCTGGTAGGCTGCACATCCTGGAAGGGGCCATGACCAATTTCATAGGGTTCCCAAATGGCTAAAGGCAGCATAATGCTGCCAAACCACCGTTGACTGGACAGCTCTGGCTCATTGCTTAAGAACTAGGGGAAGCCTATTTGCCCTAGCATGGTCAGGTGTAAATACAGAGGCTATATAAGCACAGAGGCAAATGCAAACACAGGTCATGGGGGTCTCTCCCACGAGGAGGAGAGGGTAGGGGAGCCACCAGCGTTCCTTCCAGAGGGACCAGCCAACACAGCAAGCCTGCAGCTCCCAATGAACAGTACCCACACCTTGCTCCCTGTTGATCTTGCTAGCACCTGGCACTGGACCGTACATGGGGGGAATGGAGTGGATCGGGTGAGAGAACAGAAACACTTATTTCCTTGAAGCTTAAGAACATAATGGGAGGGCTGAAAGTGAGGAAGTGGGTGGATGGACATTGAATAAACATTCAGAACCATCTAGTTCTCCTTTCTGTTACAACCTAAAGCCTGCAAGACCAGAGATCTGTCACACAACTCTCCTCTATCTTATTGGCACCAAAAGGGTCCGAGGACATGTTAGATTGTTGCAGAGCCATAAATGAAGTACTCATTTTCAATACTTGATGCACTTAGGGTACATTTGAAACCCATTTCCCTCTTCTACCTTTACGCTTCTATCTCCCTAACACACCTGAAGCCAAGTTTATCATCCAATTGAGGAGGAAGATGAGAGCAGAGGAGGAGGAGAGCAGAGGAGGAAGAGAGCAAAGGAGGCGGAGAGCAGAGGAGGAGGAGAGCAGAGGAGAGCAGAGGAGCTCAGAGGAGTGCAGAGGAGAGCATTATTTATTTTTGTTTGTTTTGCTCCCAGCTGGGAGGAGAGCCACAGGCTGAGGATGGTCCTTGCCTGCGGGTCCCCGTGCTGAGCCCCATACAGGTCCCTCACCGCGCCTGCCTGGCACCTACTCTGCCAACTACTTGTGCAGCCGCCAGGACTGAACTTTGGAGGACTTGTCGCTACTCCTCTGGCCAGTTGTCTTGGCAGGAGGTAGAAGGTGGCCAGAGGACCCCCGCCTTACCATGCTGGTGAAGAAGCCTGTGGGGAAGGGAGCAGGGTGAAAGGCTGGATCTGAAGAACCCAGCCCTTCCAGGCAGCATTGCACCTGTGCCATGCCCCCGTGCACCACCCTGGCCACCCTCCTCTCCGGGGTGGCCATGATTTCGTGTCTGTAACTTGGGGTGAAAACCAACGACCTTCAGGCGAGGATCCTCACCCTGGAATCTGCTAAAAGGGCACCCCCTGTTCCCCTGCTGCCGGAGAAGGCAGATCAGCTGAAGACCATAGTCAGGTGTGTGAGGCTGGGCCTTGCTCGAGGGGGAGTTGCATGTGGATAGAATTTTGCACAGGTTCAGTCAGTCTACAGGATCCACCCTTACTGGTTATACAGTTGATTTGGGATGTGTGAGCCTCTGTGATATCTATTTATTCAAGTCCCTTCCTTGGTTTCTCTCCAAGTCTGTGTGGAGGATCTTCCCTCTGTCTTCCTTAAGGATTGCATGTTGCAATGGCAGTAGGGGCTTTGCCCGGCTGTTTAGTTTTGTGGAGTCTGGGCTGTCAGCATTCTCAGTTGTATGGAGAATATTCATTGTAATGCTCACATCTGTTTTTCATTTGATAAGGTTAGACCTTATCAATAGAGAATGGTAAGCACTCTTAAAAGTGAAATAAGCCCATAGATTTAAAAATTCATTTAACTCGGAATTCTTTTCATATTAAAGGTTTTAAAAATTGGGAAAAAAAAGTTTTCCTTTGTTTTTTTGGAGGGGGAGAGTTAACAGAGGTTGTGCTCAGATATTGATGAATGGAGAATTGAAAGGGATTCCTTTAAAGATGACTTAGACTCCAGTAGGGAGAGGGTAGTTTTTCTGCCAGTGGAGAGATGCAGTAGTTGCAGCCCGAATGTGATAAAGTATGTCTACAACATTGGCTGTTATTGATAGGACACACATTGCCATGAGCTGCATTGTTAGTGCCGGAGTTTTGCCTTGGCTGTGCAGGGAGAGGGTGTGTCAGGACCTCTCCCTGAGGGCTATATGCAGATGTCCCCACCTCATTAAGTCTCCACCCAGTTACCTGGGTAACCTGCAGACCTGGAGGCAGTTACCTTTCCCTGAGGTCACCTCCTAATCCACCTGGCCACACCCCTTGCCCCTGCCCTAGAGAAAGCAGGACTGGGTGGGGGTCGCGCTCTCTCTCTCCCCCCCACTCTCTCTCCCTTCTCTCTGGCCATGGATCATCTTGGCCACAGGCCAGCAGTTTGGTAATAAACTTTTCTCTCCTGCCTGAATACCGCGTGGCGTTCTCCTTTACCGGCTACCTACTTTAAAAACCTAACAGGGTGGTGATAGTTGAATAATGAAGAAATTTATTACCCAAATCTTTCAATCGATGTCAATGTTAAATTGATTTTTAAATTAAAAACAAAATTATGTCTTGAGTACTGTTAGCATTGGCTAAGATCCATGCACTTACATAAATGCTGTTTGTGCAGGCTATCAAACATTATTAACAGCCACAGAGGAAGAGTCCCTGAAGAACTCACAGAACTGTGATACTACTGCTAGCTCTTAATATATCTTCTTTTCCTACAGGAATCCTACGAACACATGGCTAAACTGAGAATCACAAGAGAAACACCTTCTGAGTGCAACTGTCCAGCAGGTAAGAAATGAAACTTAACTAGGTTCCATCTAGAGGAGAGCATTTGCAAACAAAAGATCATATGCCTGTCAGGTCTACCTGTAACAGTAACAGAGAAAGAATGCAGACCCAACTTGCTTTAAGAAAATCAACATGTCTCCCTTTGACAGATGGTGAGTAAAGCCACAAATATTATTTTAAGCAGCATACCAGTGTCTGTGAGGGGAAAAAAAAGAGTTAATCACCATGAAAAATATTGGCAAGGGGATATACAAATTTCTTAGTATCCCGGATTGAAAAGTCATCTTCAATTTTATTAAATAACTTCAGTGTTCGTGGTGAACATGGTCTGAATAGCTGTGAAGCCCTGGTGTCTAATGTTATATTAGTGCAGAGTTTTTTGTGGTTATTATATTCGCAAGTGATCTGACCTGTAGGTAAAAATGAAGACTAAAGGAAATTAGTTCTTTATTTTGTTCTCAGTACCTTGCCAGAAATATTCTTCCATGTTGTCCATTTTTCTGTGTAGTTATAAGAAACCATAGTGACAGTGTGTATTAGAAGGATAGAGACGAAAGGGTAGTGAATGAGCACCCCCCACCCCCCACCCCCGAATCATTAAATCTTCATTCAGAGACTTCTGAGCCTTGGTTGTTGTCTGTAGACCTAACAATTTAAAAGCTCTTGGAATATGGCCAGGGGAAGGCATTTAGTGGATACAATATTATATAAGGCATCAAAACTCCCATGAATCTCAAGAAGTTCTTTAGATAAACATGGTGAATGTATTTATGAACATTCTAGGTTCTTTCATCCTTATGCATGGAAAATGAGTCTTTTTCTCTCATATGGAAGAGCTCATTTCAATGTAGTCATGTGCTTCATAATGACACTTCAACCCAAGACAGGTCACAAATATAACAGTGGACCCCTAAGATTGTGTAACCTAGTGATGTCATAGCCAGCTTAGTTTGTGTGAGTGAGCTGTGTGATGTTTGCTCAGCAGTGGGATGGCAACAGCACAGCCCTTAGAATACGCCACAGTTATGATTAAGCTGCAGGTGACTGTGAAAAACTTTGCGGCTGCTGTTCACTGCTGGCTCACGCCTGTAATCCTGGCTACTCAGTAGGTGGAGATCTGAGAATTGCAGTTCAAAGCCAGCCTAGTCAGCAAAGTCTATGAGAAACTTATCTCCAACAAACTAAGGAAAAGCTGGAAAAGGCACTGTGGCTCAAGTGGTAGAACGCTAGCCTTGAGCACAGAGAGGCTCAGGGATAGCACCCAAGACCCTGAGTCCAAGCCCCGGGACTGGGGATAAAAAGGACTACTGCCTGTAATTTCTTATAGTTTGCGGTTGGTTTTTGTCTCATGATAACTAGTTCAGGCACAGTTTAGACTTTTCAATTTTCAGGTTATACAGCATAAAAGCTTTTAGTATTTGTATTTAGTATTTGTATTTGACCATCTTTGAGATATATTATTTTTTCAGTGAAGGCTTTTGATGAGAAGACAAAGCGTGGATGTTTGACATTGTGTGTTTCATCCTGAGTAGTTGAGAAAGACCTCAGAAGTAAGATATTCAAGGGAAGAACTTTTCCAGGACAGGAATGAAATCACAGCTGCCCCTGCCCCATAGAGATGATGTTAATTTCCCCGACACTGGGTAGGGTAGGTATAGAACTTCACAAATCACACCTGGCAGGAAAGAGCATCTTTTGAATATACAAAAAAATCCAGTACATGGGCTGTGTGTATGTGGGAAGCTTAAATTTAATTTGGAAGATTCATAACAAACTTGGTAAAATGTTGAAAAGTGACCACACTGAGTTCTATTTCCAGAGGAGATACTATTGTTTTTATGATGCTTCATGTAGGCCAGTGATTGAACTCTTGTCATCTGGGAGAAAGCTATTATCCTTAAGAGTTTGCTGTATATTCCCTAGGATGATTATTACAGACTTTGTTTTTCCATCTTGCTTTTTTTGGGGTCAGTCCTGGGCCTTGGACTCAGGGCCTGAGCACTGTCCCTGGCTTCTTCCCGCTCAATGCTAGAACTCTGCCACCTGAGCCACAGCGCCCCTTCTGGCCGTTTTCCATATATGTGGTGCTGGGGAATCGAACAGAGAGCTTCTTGCCACTAGGCCATATTCCCAGCCCTGTTTTTCCATCTTAATGTGATAAATGAATAATAAACAGCAATTCTCTTGGGTTGTTGTTTATTGGTTGCTCTATCACCTGCTTTCCTTCTTGCCACCACTAGAACTCTGCATTACATCAGTTTTTACCTGGCTCCTTGGGAGGGAACTCTGAAGGGGCACATTCAAACACACAGAACCAGATGGGGTTTTTGGTGAGTTACAGAAATAAACTCAGTTCTGCTTGTCCAATAACAAGACATCACCCAAACGCAGGCTTTGTGTTAAAAGTAAAAGATTCTGGAGAAAACCAGCTGATGCAGATTATCTTAGGGAATGAGCTGGCTGGCCAAAAAGGCTTAGAAAGAAGATATGGCACTTCCCACCTGATTTGGCTGGAACCTCTGTTCGCCATGTGTGACTAAGACTTGTCACCCAGACATCTGTTTGCAGGACAGAGTGAGACAAGTGTGACCTCAACTCAGTTCCTGTGGACACATGCCCATCCATTGAAGTTGACACTCTTGATGCTAGGCTGAGTCTCAGAGCCAAGGGTCGGTAGCAAAGAAGCAAATTTGTGTTGTTTGTACTCACTGATGGCTTCTGCTAGAACTCAGGTCTTACTGGGGTTTTCCCAGGTAGCCTCTGTGGGAAGGCTTTGAGGACGATTTATTGAATGGCTTCTCACAGTAGGAGAGGCTCTTTGTGATTTACTTTCTATAACTAGGAGAGTTTTAAGTGCTAGCAATCTTAGGATTTGTCCCCTGGGCAGTGGGACTCCAGAGCTAGAAGCCTAATAAGGAATCCATAATGAGCTGGATATGTCTAGACTGCAATCTTAGAGCTGGAATCCTAGATCTAATACTAAATAATGGTGTGACTGTGATCAAATGAATGCACTTCATTTTTTCACCAGGAAAAAAAAAGAGTAGAAATTCCTTCTCCATTGTACGATTTATGTAAATTGTTTGGCATATTAGTGTTTAGAGCTTAAATAATACTTCTGTTTTTTTTGTGTTGGTTTTTTTTTTGTAAGTTTCTCAGAAAGACTAGGCAAATTCTCTTACCACTAAAGCTGCACCCACAGTTCATTAGTCTTTTTCTTACATTCCTTCCTCTGCTCCACAGAGGAACAAGTGGGAAATGTTGGAAAAGTTGCTCAGAACCTAAAGCTAATGTACATGGCGGTTAGTTAAACATCTGTAGGTCATTTATAAAGATAATCTTGCCTGTCAGTATCTCTTGGTGTTGTAGCAGTGGAGTTTGGGGTTTTCATGATACCTAGTTTTGTCTCCAAAGTGTTCACCAAAATGACAGGGGAAACAGACCATTTAGACCGAAGCATACCGGGTAGAAAGACTTGGATTTATTGGGCATGGACTTAGTAAAGAGTGTCTTTACAGCTTCAATATGAGATGTTTACCAAAATGAGTGTCTTCTCCATCTGACTCGTAGACCTATTCAAATCAGATTTATTTATACAGTGATATTTATAACATAAAGTTGGACAGTCATTATTATATCATCTTTGTCCTCAGTAGAAAGGTATATTTACCTTTTTGTAAGATCAAGAGACGCTCTAGAATACCAAAAGAAAATTTGCTTTTAAGAACCCCAAATAATTCATCAAAGCTATGTTTAGCAGATTTGCGTTAGCAATGGCAGAGACAAGGAAATAACAGCTGCTATTTGTGGCTTGATCCCTGTCATACCTGACTGTCTCTAAGAAAGTAACTTGGCTCTTCACTATGGGTACAGAATTCTACTTCAGGTTGTGTTCTTTGGATCTTCCATGAAGTATGCATAAAGCAGGCATATTTACAGAAAGGTTTCTCTGTCCAGCCAATGAAGAACGATGGGAATGGATACACCATTCAAGTGATAAGAACTCATTCATCAGTACCATTGGCCTCCTCAGCCTATTAGGTGTTGAAAAGATATGTCCCGGCCATCCCAGAGGACCATGCAGAGATCATCACAGACAGGAGAAGAAGGTTCAAAAGGAGGTTTATTAGTGGGGCCATAGTTCCCATGGGAGAGGGAGCTACATGGTGTCTGCACCTTATCCAGGTGGCAGCTTCTCTCTCTGGGGGTAAAGGGGAAGAAGACAGGTAGTGAGTAGGAGTGGCTCATTAGGTATGGGTGGATCTGGGGGCTAGTGGGAGGAGCTGAGGACCTGAGGCTAAGGAAATGCAAACAGGTATAAGAACCTCTGTGGTGTCATCCATGTAGAATAGGAAATGAAGAAAGCCACCTTGGCTTTTTCATTAACATGTTACACAATCTTGTGCAAATCATTTCCACATATGGCTTTTTACAAACTGGTCATATCATTGTAAGTAAGAACTGGGCAATAACGACTTAGCATCTTAGTCAATTCTCTACCTAGCATAAATTCTAAACAGTACCAGATTTTGGGATTATTTTTGGGGGGGAGCAAATAAGGCAGACTTGCCCTGTATCCTCATGGAGTTTCTAGTTCCATGAAGATGACACCAAATGTTAATTTGAAAGGACTTTCCATGTGGGATAAGCAAAATCAAGAGGAGTACATTTTGGAGCATATAACCTAAATCTATGAAATTTTTACAATATGGGAAGTTGTTTAAATGGTTTGGTGGTAGAGAAAGAAAACTATACTTATGTTTCAGAAATTCATAATAGAAGAAAATATGGCTCCTGAGAAAATCTGTAGGAATGGATACAAAGTTTGTTGGTTGCCTTTTGAATTTCTAAGAATTGATGGATAGGTAGATAAAGGTACACTGGTAGCTGATCTGCTGATATTCCAAATGAAAGAAACATGATATTTTTTTTCTTGGTCATGGGGCTTGAACTCTGGGCCTGGGCTCTGTCCTGAGCTCTTCAGCTCTACCACCTGAGCCACGTTCTAAACATGATTTTTAATATAGAATGGACAGCCAGTTCTATATGATGATAGTCTATTCTATTCTATGAATAGTGAGATTAAAGTTGAGAACTTCTTGTGTGGAGTGTTTAACAGCTACAGGTAAAAAGTGAGACTAGAAGCCATCTGGTGGTGGCTCAGAGTTACAATTCTAGCTTCTTAGGAGATTGCAATCTGAAGGTTGAGATTCAAAGCCAGCCTAGGCAGGAACTTCCATGAGTCTCTCACCTTCAATAGCCACCAAAAAGCCAAAGTAGAGCTGTGGCTCAAGTGATAGAAAGCCAGCCTTGTGCAAAAAAGTTAAGGGGCATTTCCCAGGCCCTGAGTTCAAGCCCTAGTATGAGCATACACAGAAAGTAGATACTTCTTAAGGTATCCTCTATACTTATGAAATGACTATTCACAAAGTGGGAGTAAATGCCAACAAGCGCAAGTACCCCTCATTCCCAAGTGGGAGCAGTACAGATCCTGGTGATGGATTGAGGTCGCCCCAGTATGGTGATGGACGTAAATGGTCACGCTTGCTTTGAGATAGAGCATTCTTCCCCTGGTGTCAGAGCCTTTGTGTTCCTTTGCTAATCCAGTGGACTTGAGCATATAAAACTCCATGTCTTGCTGTATACATTTTCAATGATACAGAGAACAGAAACAGTTTTACCTTAAGAAACTTGAATAAGCAACTTGAGATGGTGAATGTTATGGAAATGAAAATGGCAGATATTCTCCACTTCCTGTGACACAGAACAGGGCACAGTGATGAGGGTGCCCCCACGAATGTCCCCAGTAAGTCTTTCTGAGGCCTAATGAATCCAACAGGCTGGACATGACATGCTCAGTGACTTTTCTGCTGAGAGTGGACAAGGACAAGTTGCCTTTTGAAGGGGTGTTCTTGTTTTTCTTCTCTTTTGTCTGCCTTGTTTACAAATGAAGAAGCTAATTCTTCCAATTCTTGCTCTGTGATGCTTGGCTTGGAACTTGAGGCCTTTTCCTTGCTTCATTTAAGCCACTCCTCCAGTTCCTTTTTTTTTTTTTTTGGCTTTTGAGTTATCTTTGGATAGTCTTTTGGGCTGGCCAGCCCTCCCCTTCCTCTATCTCTTCCACCTTTCTCCCTTTTCTCTGCCCTTTTCACTCTTCTTCATGCCAAATCTTAGGTCCTTTTGACTCTGTGATGATAGTGTGCTAGAAATGAGACTGGAGGGAAGAACTCAGAGTCCCCTTCATCTTCTGCTTTTGTTGCTCTCAATCTGTTTATGAGGGCCTTTAGAAGTGTCTTCTTAGCCACGATGCTTGCATCAAGCATCTTTCCTGAATAGCCATACTTTTAACTATGGTCCTCCAGAGAATGCTCCCTTTTCATGTTAGCAAATGATACAAGGAAGAAGGTTTTCAAGGTTCAATAAATTACATGTGCATGAAATCAAACAGATGTAAGCACGTTTATTAGTGAAAATTTGTGAATGGTGAGTCACATTTCACAACAGCAGTGTACCATTTAGGAAACCCAAGAGGTTTAGAAAATTAAAATGTATTCCTTTGGAGCAGAATATATGTACATGTAAGTTCATCAGAAAAATATTTTCCTCTTAAATAATATGGTTAAGAGCAATTAGTTCTAAGGACTGATGTTTTCTACCATGGAAATAGGGAGGGGACATAATTTACAACTTTGCAGGAATTTAGTTGACATTGTCCAGGGTTACTAAAGTGAATCTAACGTGAAGCGTGCTTGCCTAGCAAGCATGAAGCCCTGGGTTCAATTCCTCAGCACCACAGAAACAGAGAAGGACAGAAGTGGTGCTGTGGCTCAAGTTTCAGATTGCTAGCCTTGACCAAAATAAGCCAGGGACAGTGCTCAGGCCCTGAGTCCAAAGTCCCAGGACTGACAAAACAAAAAACAAACCCAACAACATAAAAAAAAAAACACTCCAAATGGGAAACAGAGGCTGGACAAATCCAGCCCCTGCCTCATGAGACTTCCAGGCTTCATTCAAGGACTGCCATCTAACACCAAGGGAGCCTACTGCTAGCCTTCTCCAGGAGGGGCCACATTTCTGCCTTTTATCCCTAATGTCGATGCCCTTTACGAGCAGGAAGCAGCCAGAGAGTCATCGTCCTTTTCCATACCTATTAAAAGGCTGGAATGTCAGGTCCCTCCTAGAGGGCTCCAAGTAGATGCCCCCACCTTATTAAGTGTCCACCCAGTTACTGGGTAACGAGCAGGCCTGGAGGCAGGTACCTTCCCCTTCCCTGAGGTCACATCCTGGCCCAATCAACCTGGCCCAATCCCCTGCCCTAGATTAGGCAGGGCTGGCTGAGGGTCACCCAGTCTCTCCCTTCTCTCCCTCCTCTTTGGCAATGAATCATCACCACCACAGGCCAGCTGTTCTGTAATAAACTTTTCTCTCCTGCTTTAAAATAAATATCAAAAAAGGAAAACAGAGCTGAGCTCAAGTGGTAGAGCATTGGCCTGAAGGACGTCAAAGCTTAGGACAGTGCTCATGTTGAGCTCAAGCACAGGCTCCCCGTCCCTACCCCAATGCTTCTAATTACGAAGATATGTATATATATATTTTTCCTTGATTGAAATTTAGTACCTACATAAATTTGACAGTATACTGTTGAACCTGGGTAACTGCAGTCGAAATCAGGATATGGGGGATGCAAGGCAAGTGAACCAATGCATACTTTATTCCAAGAGGGCCAGGGTTTATATAGGGTTAGAAACCAATATTACAATTACAGGGTAAAAGATCAATACAGCATGACATTTGTCTTAAATATAGAAGTGGAGGAAATTTCCTACTGTGAGGGCAGGAACTTGATACAAATGCCCTTCTAATTACAGGAGGTAGTGACTACAAAGATTATTGATATCAAAACAAGGAACTGTATACAACCAAGGTAGAACTATAATTATCTCCTAGCTACTATCTCCTTAAGGCTAGATAACATCAATCTTGACTTCTCCAAATACTTGTGAAATAACAGTGAGGAGACTTTCCTGTTTACAGTGAGAATCTAGTGAGGAGACGTTCCTGTTTACAGAGAGAATCTAACACTAAAGGAAGCAAGTCTCCCTGAGGAGACTTGCTAAGTAGGGGGAAAAAGGAGATTCTCACAACAACTGGTGGCTTCCTTTGGCCCACAAGCACCAGAAATTCCTTACAGGGAATGTGTTCCCAAGGGCCTATTAGTGTGCTAATGAGGCATCAGAGTAACCTTGCCGGGGCTAAATTTTTCCACTGGTTGGAGACTTTAATTCTCCAACAATTCCCCTTTTTTATTAATTTTCCACAGCCGCTTCTCTGGAAAGTTTAAGGGCAGTGAGTAAAACATCAGAGGAATTATTCCTAGTGTAACGCTTCATTATAGCTATGATAGAACAATATCCTAAGAAAAAGACACATATCATAAGTATTAAGGCAATAGAAGCACTTCCAACACTATGGGTAATACTTTGCCACCACCCCCTAGGGTCTAGTCCTTCTAAGGTCTGAGCTAGTCCTTGGGCTATATCATCAATAGTAGAGGCATCTGGCAATTCCTTTTGAAAAGCTTCAAAAACCTCCCTGTACAAGCTTTGTTCACTTAACGTACCATTTAGTAGGGCTCCATCTATAAGCATTTGTATATCATTCCATTCACATTCAGAGGCATTATATTTATAAGGTGTTACACAGACATGACTAGAATTCCAATCGCAAGTCAAAAACAATCGTTGCTGTAAAGCCAGATATTTCTGTCCAAGCCAAAACACTCCTCCTTTAACAGCTTCTAACTCATCTTGAAGGTGGGCATTTACTTCCAGCTGGTGTTGCCACAGATTGTGGGAGTCCTGGTGCCACTGCACCATATAGTCATGAGTTTGTACAGATTGTCGCAATGCGGCTCCGGATACTGCTGCAGTTGTAGCAATGGCAATCAGTCCAACAAGTCCTGAAATAATCAGTCCAATGGCACGACGACTCCTCCTCAGAAGCCGCTTGAAAAACTGCATTACCAATCCTTGTACAGGTCCTCCAGCCCAGGGACGATGCATGCGAACAGGAACCCAAAGGGAGTCGCACTGGGTTAAAATCATGATCCTATCTTGACTAAAATTAAAGGTGACATTGTTAATCAAGCAAGTATACAATTTACAATGTATGCAGGTAATGGCATTCTTTGTTATGTTTATGGGGCCGACCATCAGTACTTGTGGAAAATGAACACAAGCAGAGATATTGTAGGTCTTTACAACTGTGAAGTTGTAGGAGGCCGAGGACCTTTTAGATCCTGAGTAAGTTCCATTGGCCAGCAATACGGGAGCCAGAGAAGCTGCTAATTTCCAGAGATGACGTTGTGGAGGAAATAGCCTGTCTCCATGGGCGAGAGCAGGCCGGGGGTCACTAAAGCCTGCTCCAAACCACCCTAAAAACTGTTTAGCAGACATGGCATTGGACATGTTCATAGATAAAGTAGGTTCACAGGATGAGTTATATTCAGTGCAGTTTTTCAACCACACACCAAAAGGTCCCCAATCATACCAAGTATGCTGGGATGTATTCCAAATAGTTGGAAAACTTCCTCGACAACTTTCCCAATGTCTTTCAGTAAAGTTCAGGTTCAGATAAGTAAAATTGTCACATTTAGGCAGGCCAGCAGGGCTAGCATAATTATCTAATTTATAGGTATGAGATCCCACAGACCAGGAAGACAGTCTAATCAGCCGAGTTCTACTGGAGTTATATGAACCTCCATGCTGAATCCAATATTGATATCTAAAAGGGTAACATGGGGAACGCCTTGACAGATAGCTTTAGAGAACTGAGAATAAGACAAGTTAAATGATCTTTCCTCTTCCATAGGAAAGACTGGAATGCCAGACCCATAGAGGGAGAGAGTAAATTAGGAATAGATGTAAAAACAGAGACAGGGCTTTTGTCCATAAATATGGACGTAATAAAGGAGGGTTAGAAAATATAGGCCCAATACATTACCTCTGATGTAGCCCCTACAGGTTACCAGTGCACACCTGTCCATTTGAATGGCCTTATCACTTGAATGAGAATGTCTCACCCCCTTGATGGACAGAGGGGTGTTTGTTGCTGGATCCACTGGAGCAGGTGCTAGAAAGATGGGCTGTCTTCTGTAGAAACATAAGCATACCCTCGCCCCTGGGTTAACAACTCCCCGGGGACCCAATCTAGCCCAACCCCCAATCTAATCCAAACCGGCTGCGGTTTGTTTTGCATAGGCGGAGCTAGGAAGTGTCGCTCAGCTCTTGCTAAAACATCTCCTTGAGACAAATTTAAAAAGTTAAGGACAAATAATGCTTCTGCAATGACAGCAGGGGCTGTTTTATAAATACTTTTCATAGAAGTTGCATATCCCTCTGTACTATCCATACTCCCCTCTTTAGTTTTGTAATTTGTGTTTTTAATGTATAATGAGCTCTTTCTACTATACCTTGACCTTGAGGATTGTATTCAATTCCTGTAACATGAAAAATGTTATGAAATTCTAAAACTTTTCGTACTTGTTTACTGGAATAAGCTGGTGCATTGTCAGTTTTATTTGAGAAGGAATCCCCATGACTGTGAATGTTTCTAGTAAATGTTGAATGACATGAGTCCCTTTTTCCCCTGGTAGAGGTGTTGTCCAAATAAAAGAAGAATGTGTATCAATGGATACATGCACATATTGTAAGCGGCCAAATTCAGGGATGTGTGTTACATGCATTTGCCAAATTTTATTAGGAGCAGTTCTGACGTGTCAATTTTTGAGGCTACATAAATCCGAATCTCCTTGAAGAATGGAAAATAGGTTGAAGGGCAAAGCCAATTGATGTCCCTAGTAACTTTTGAAAATTATTAAGAGTTTTAAACTCTTTAGTACGAATTTTTATTAATTGGGGGGTAATTACTTGTCTTTTAACTAAATATCCCAGATACTTAAATGGTTCTTCTGTTTAAATGAATTTTATCAGGGGCAATTATTAAATTATACTGTTGAAAGTCTAAAGGCAAAATTTGTAACAATTTTGATACAATATTTTTATCAGGTGCAGCAAATAATAATCATTTTATTGAAAACCTGTAAAACAAACTGGAGTAGTAATTAAACAATCATCTTGATAGCCATCGTTTTCCTATATCCAACTTAAAACAAACATTTTAAATTTCATATCTCAGAATACATTTTTGATCTCAAGTCTTTTACCAAGCCTGGTTGTATTAAAAGAAATCTGGAGCCTAGGTATCACCCATTGCTTCCTGCTGCTTGTTTTTCACTTCCAAATTTCTTATCTAGAAAGGCATTCTAAAACCTTTTAAAGTAGAGGCTTTCACAACTTTACCTCAGCCTGTATTTGCATAGAAAAACTGAAGCCCAGGGGGCACATTGCCTCCTGGTTGTCTGCTTTAAAAGAGCCATTTTCCTATATACAGAGAGTTAATGAAAGTTGTGTACTTCTATCCCCCATTAGTTTATATACTTTAAAATATTTACCTGATTATATGTGACTTAAGATAGTTAATCTTACTGTTACATTACAGTATACACTTAAAAAATTTAGTACCTGATTCATTAAATTGATACCAAAACAATTGTAACAAGAGTACACTTAGCAGTGTGTCCCAGAATTATAACCATGAGATTTCAGAGTTAGCATATTTGCCTTTTTGATACATCCAAATTGCAAACCTGTACAGAAATCGAGTTATATCAGGTAAATAAACTTTTAACTCTCCTTTAAGATATTCCAATTTTAATCCATCCTAAGGGGCAGTTTTAGAAGTATCAGTCAAATCATACATTTTACCCTGAGGTTTCCAATGTTTATACCTGAAAACAAAAGAAATAAAAGAAAGGCCTCATTGGCCTGTCCTATAGAATGGGCCTATCTCCATCCTACTCCTTAGAGCTTGATGAACTGCCTTGGGGCCAGCTTGCCCTCTCCCACTATGAATGGACGCCACCCTACGGCTGTCCCATCACGTGGATTGGCTAAACTGCACTTTTGTCAGTTTACCCCTCACTACTGAGGATAGGTTCAAGGGCCCATGCTAAGTTCTTATTTATTTATTTATTTATTTATTTTTAACCATGAATTAAAGAATTTTTAACTATAGTTCCTTTTAAAATAAATAATCCTTTAAAGCTTTTGGTAATGCCCAAATTCAATGATCTTTTGAAGTTTAAAGTTAAACTAACCTATTTTTACATCATACATTTTTAATCTTGAACACATTCACACCCACATACATTTGTGCGCGCGCACACACACATACATACATTCACATATGTAGGTATTAATGTAAACAGAACTTAAAAGCAGTCCAAACAACTATCAGCCGTACATTTTTTAGTGGCAAAAGATATATTTTCCAATCTTACTCTTGTAATGACCAAAACTTAAAACAAAACCTTTAATGAATGATTTTAGCATTGTTTAGTCTTATTCGCTAGGAACTATTAGTTTTAGCAAAGTATCTTAGCATACTAAACACTGAAGATAACTGGGTTGGGGTCCCCTGGAGTATTACTGAGTCCACCTAGCACTTGACTCTTAGTGTTTACTCTCAGGCTAAGATTAGCCTAGCCAGCTGTTTGAACTCAGCTCTTAGCAGCCTGCACTTTTTCTGCCTTCTTGCAGAAGGAGACACAGTACCTAGTAAATGTTTTGCCCATAGACATGTAAATGGACAACAGAAATAAGGGAAACAAAAGTTTATGTTTAAAACTGGTGCCAATCTCAAAGACAAAACTAGTCAAGACAAAACAGAACATAGAAACAGAGGCTTTTACGCCTTGGATGGCATGTCCAGCGTCCACAAGCTGCCAGCCAGAGTGATGGAAAGTCCATAGGGCCCTGAAAATTCTCAGGGGGATCCTCCCCAGTGGAGATTTCCATCCCCTGGCAATCAACCTGCCGAGGCCGCCCACCAGAGGACTTTTTTCCCAATTTAGCACTCCACACGAAACACAACTAATCAAACAAGGACAAAGACACATGAAACATGTAGCGCAGGCACAAATTAAAAGTGCAATTGCAGTAAAAATTCTCTTGGGAAGTAAAAGAAAATCACTAGTTCTTCCCCAATTCCAGGCTGATGGACTAAAACAGGGAATGTGTTCCCAAGGGCCTATTAGTGTGCTAATGAGGCATCAGAGTAACCCTGCTGGGGCTAAATTTTTCCACTGGTTGGAGACTTTAATTCTCCAACACCCAAGCAATTAAAGGGCTCAATTCAATAAAAATTAATAGCTTGAGGCACTCAACCTTTTTTCTTGGAGGCTGCCAAAACTTTCTTATTTTAATATTCCATTTCAACATCTAGGAAATGTGAATGCTAGAGAGGATCCAATCACTGAACATTTCTAAAGTCACATAGGTGTATGCGCTAGGACTCATAGATTATAGGGCTTTAAAATTATATGGACCAAGAACTATTACTGTGCTGTAGAAGTGTGGCCTGACCTTGTATGTTGATTCAGCTTAAGCTCATTGAAATAATAGCACATATTTCAATGGTCAAAGATGAGAAATACATTCACATGCAAGTCATACAGTAACTATAATAATACAATAATAACTGGGCCAGAAAATTCATGGCTGGACTGTGAAATCAGAAGCTGATATGTAGAAATGCTGTCTGAATTGGGTTTTCTGAAAGGACCCTAAGGTGTTTACTACTGAGTGAAATTTTCTTTTGTCCTTTTTTTTTTTTTTTTTTGTCAGTCATAGGATTTGAACTCGGGGCTGGGATTCTCCCTGAGCTGTTTTGTTCAAGTCCAGTACTCTATCACTTTGAGCCACAGTGCCACTTGTGCTTTTGTGGTGGTTAATTGGACATAAGAGTCTCACAGACTTTCCTGCTCAGACTAGCTGTTGATCTGTGATCATCAGACCTCAAGCTCGTGAATAGCTAAATGTACTGGTGTGAACAACTAATGCCTGGCTGAAATTTTCTTGTGACCTATGTGTTAATAATTTCCAAGCTTTTTATTTGTCATTGAGACATATGAAACCTAAGTTCTCCTGGGATAGTATTCTAATATTTACCTGTAGGCCAAATATATATTGGCTGCTAACTCTTTCAGAAGAGTCAATTAAAAATTTCAAAACTGAATAAGTTGGTTAAGATTGCTCCTTTCCCAGTTCTGTTTTGCCCCTTTTTAGCCTTCTGTCTTTCAATCAGGCTGATTATCTTGCAACGACTGTTGCAACTTTAGACTCAAAAGAAAAGCTCTAAATTACTACGAATGGGTGATGATCAAGGATATTATACTTGAGTTCCTGTCTAATTGAATGTAATGGCACTTGAGAATACAGATGTTCTCATCCTTTTGACATCGCCAGGCATCCTTTTCGGAAGGGTGAATGGAAAGGTGCGAAAATGAAGGCCATGGGTATTGTTGGGCTCAAAGTGTCATTCCAGGAGCATGGCAGGTGTTAGTTCTATTGTGCAAGGCAAGGTTTGAATCATCCACATGGCATTTTGTTGAGTTTTAGAGGAAATATTGGCAAAGAAGAACCATTCTAGAGGGTGGCAAGCCACGAAAACAGAAAATCTGCCTGATAAAGAAGAATTTTTGGTGAGACACCATATTGAGGAAATGTTGACAATGTTTGCTAATATATGGTAGTTCATTTCTCTTACCAAACAGAACTCTGGTCCAAGAGTGGAAGTGAGTAGGGAATAAATCTCTATTGAAAATAAGAAGTCCTCCACCACACACATAGTTGTGTCACATAATTTCCTTTTATTTGCTGGCGTCATCATCCTTGATAGAATTCAGCAGTTAGTAGTAGAGATCAGTTCTTGCCTAGACCACACTTAACTAACTTCCATCTTGAAACAACTTCTAAAGTCCAGAATGTTCCCTTCCTTAGCTTATTCTAGTCTTTTGAGATCTTGCTGACTTTTTAAAATGGGATGTTTCTTGCTCAGCATGTTCAAAAAACCCGCTTGTGTAAGAAATGCACCCATCCCTCCAAAAAGACTCACACGATAAGTACAATCTTAAGTACCAATTATGTGTCAAGCCTGTGCTAGGCACACGCAAAGTATTTTGTTGACAGTTGATCATCTGTGAGAACTTATAATGACATTGCGATGTCAGCAGGTGTGTGGAGAAGCAGGGTATATGGAGGAAAGAAGAGATGGATCTGTATTTTTCCCAGTGTGTTGAAGGAAATGTTGAAGGAAGGGAAAGGAAACAGTCCCATGACTACTTGCTCAAGGCGCTGTACAAAGTCTTTTGGCATTTTGTTAGTAGATTGATGGGTGGCCAACATCTACGCCCATTGTTACTGTACATCCCTTATGCATGACTGGCCTTTTAAATAAACTTTCTGGAGATCAGCTTGACATTGCAGG
>NW_025959126.1:0-47471 GCF_023159225.1 Perognathus longimembris pacificus | reverse complement strand
TGGGGAATTACCAGTACAGTAACCATACCAGGAAGTACTTAATTTATTAAGCTACTGCTTTTCTTAATCTCAGTGGAGATATTTACTGATAAACAGCTACCTACGCAGCATGTTCATGTCGTTCCTAAATGAGCTTTTATCTCTCTCCCCTCACCACAAATCAGATTCTTCTGAGAAGTTCCCAGTACATTATCCTTTCCCCTGTGTAATTACCTTAACAAGCTACAGCTGTTTTTATTCTCACAAGGTTTACTCCCTGATATACAGCTGCCTACCCCCTTCGCAAGTGCAGGTCATAAATGAGCTTTTTTCTCTGTTCCCTCACCACAATCCAGATTCTTTTGGGGAGTTACCAGTAGAGTAACCATACCAGGAAGTAGTTAATTTATTAAGCTACTGCTTTTCTTAATCTTAGTGGAGATATTTACTGATAAACAGCTACCTATGCAGCATGTTCATGTCGTTCCTAAATGAGCTTTTATCGCTCTCCCCCTCACCACAAATAAGATTCTTCTGAGAAGTTCCCAGTACATTATCCTTTCCCCTGTGTAATTACCTTAACAAGCTCCAGCTGTTTTATTCTCAGAAGGTTTACTCCCTGATATACAGCTGCCTACCCCCTTCGCAAGTGCAGGTCCTAAATGAGCTTTTTTCTCTGTTCCCTCACCACAATCCAGATTCTTTTGGGGAGTTACCAGTACAGTAACCATACCAGGAAGTACTTAATTTATTAAGCTACTGCTTTTCTTAATCTCAGTGGAGATATTTACTGATAAACAGCTACCTAAGCAGCATGGTCATGTCGTTCCTAAATGAGCTTTTTTTTTTTTTTTCTTTTGGCCAGTCTTGGGCCTTGGACTCAGGGCCTGAGCACTGTCCCTGGCTTCTTCCCGCTCAAGGCTAGCACTCTGCCACTTGAGCCACAGCGCCGCTCCTGGCCGTTTTCTGTATATGTGGTGCTGGGGAACCGAACCTAGGGCCTCATGTATCAGAGGCAGGCACTCTTGCCACTAGGCTATATCCCCTGCCCCCTAAATGACCTTTTATCTCTCTCCCCTCATCACAAATCACATTCTTCTGAGGAGTTCCCAGTACATTATCCTTTCCCCTGTGTAATTACCTTAACAAGCTCCAGCTGTTTTTATTCTCAGAAGGTTTACTCCCTGATATACAGCTGCCTACCCCCTTCGTAAGTGCAGGTCCTAAATGAGCTTTTTTCTCTGTTCCCTCACCACAATCCAGATTCTTTTGGGGAGTTACCAGTACAGTAACCATACCAGGAAGTACTTAATTCATTAAGCTACTGCTTTTCTTAATCTCAGTGGAGATATTTACTGATAAACAGCTACCTACGCAGCATGTTCATGTCGTTCCTAAATGAGCTTTGATCTTTCTCCCCTCACCACAAATCATATTCTTCTGAGGATTTCCCAGTACATTATCCTTTCCCCTGTGTAATTACCTTAACAAGTTCCACCTGTTTTTATTCTCAGAAAGTTTACTCCCTGATATACAGCTGCCTACCCCCTTCGTAAGTGCAGGTCCTAAATGAGCTTTTTTCTTTGTTCCCTCACCACAATCCAGATTCTTTTGGGGAGTTACCAGTACAGTAACCATACCAGGAAGTACTTAATTTATTAAGCTACTGCTTTTCTTAATCTCAGTGGAGATATTTACTGATAAACAGCTACCTACGCAGCATGGTCATGTCGTTCCTAAATGAGCTTTTATCTCTCTCCCTCACCACAAATCAGATTCTTCTGAGAGTTCCCAGTACATTATCCTTTCCCCTGTGTAATTACCTTAACAAGCTCCAGCTGTTTTTATTCTCAGAAGGTTTACTCCCTGATATACAGCTGCCTACCCTCTTCGTAAGTGAAGGTCCTAAATGAGCTTTTTTCTCTGTTCCCTCACCACAATCCAGATTCTTTTGGGGAGTTACCAGTACAGTAACCATACCAGGATGTACTTAATTTATTAAGCTACTGCTTTTCTTAATCTCAGTGGAGATATTTCCTGATAAACAGCTACCTACGCAGCATGTTCATGTCGTTCCAAAATGAGCTTTTATCTCTCTCCCCTCACCACAAATCAAATTCTTCTGAGGAGTTCCCAGTACATTATCCTTTCCCCTGTGTAATTACCTTAACAAGCTCAGCTGTTTTTATTCTCAGAAGGTTTACTCCCTGATATATAGCTGCCTACCCCCTTCGTAAGTGCAGGTAATAAATGAGCTTTTTTCTCTGTTCCCTCACCACAATCCAGATTCTTTTGGGGAGTTACCAGTACAGTAACCATACCAGGAATTACTTAATTTATTAAGCTACTGCTTTTCTTAATCTCAGTGGAGATATTTACTGATAAACAGCTACCTACGCAGCATGTCCATGTCGTTCCTAAATGAGCTTTTATCTCTCTCCCCTCACCACAAATCAGATTCTTCTGAGGAGTTCCCAGTACATTATCCTTTCCCATGTGTAATTACCTTAAGAAGCTCCAGCTGTTTTTATTCTCAGAAGGTTTACTCCCTGATATACAGCTGCCTACCCCCTTCGTAAGTGCAGGTCCTAAATGAGCTTTTTTCTCTGTTCCCTCACCACAATCCAGATTCTTTTGGGGAGTTACCAGGACAGTAACCATACCAGGAATTACTTAATTTATTAAGCTACTGCTTTAATTAATCTCAGTGGAGATATTTACTGATAAACAGCTACCTACGCAGCATGTTCATGTCGTTCCTAAATGAGCTTTTTTTTTTTTTTCTTTTGGCCAGTCTTGGGCCTTGGACTCAGGGCCTGAGCACTGTCCCTGGCTTCTTCCCGCTCAAGGCTAGCACTCTGCCACTTGAGCCACAGCGCCGCTCCTGGCCGTTTTCTGTATATGTGGTGCTGGGGAACCGAACCTAGGGCCTCATGTATCAGAGGCAGGCACTCTTGCCACTAGGCTATATCCCCTGCCCCCTAAATGACCTTTTATCTCTCTCCCCTCATCACAAATCACATTCTTCTGAGGAGTTCCCAGTACATTATCCTTTCCCCTGTGTAATTACCTTAACAAGCTCCAGCTGTTTTTATTCTCAGAAGGTTTACTCCCTGATATACAGCTGCCTACCCCCTTCGTAAGTGCAGGTCCTAAATGAGCTTTTTTCTCTGTTCCCTCACCACAATCCAGATTCTTTTGGGGAGTTACCAGTACAGTAACCATACAGGAAGTACTTAATTCATTAAGCTACTGCTTTTCTTAATCTCAGTGGAGATATTTACTGATAAACAGCTACCTACGCAGCATGTTCATGTCGTTCCTAAATGAGCTTTGATCTTTCTCCCCTCACCACAAATCATATTCTTCTGAGGATTTCCCAGTACATTATCCTTTCCCCTGTGTAATTACCTTAACAAGTTCCACCTGTTTTTATTCTCAGAAAGTTTACTCCCTGATATACAGCTGCCTACCCCCTTCGTAAGTGCAGGTCCTAAATGAGCTTTTTTTCTTTGTTCCCTCACCACAATCCAGATTCTTTTGGGGAGTTACCAGTACAGTAACCATACAGGAAGTACTTAATTTATTAAGCTACTGCTTTTCTTAATCTCAGTGGAGATATTTACTGATAAAACAGCTACCTACGCAGCATGGTCATGTCGTTCCTAAATGAGCTTTTATCTCTCTCCCCTCACCACAAATCAGATTCTTCTGAGGAGTTCCAGTACATTATCCTTTCCCCTGTGTAATTACCTTAACAAGCTCCAGCTGTTTTTATTCTCAGAAGGTTTACTCCCTGATATACAGCTGCCTACCCTCTTCGTAAGTGAAGGTCCTAAATGAGCTTTTTTCTCTGTTCCCTCACCACAATCCAGATTCTTTTGGGGAGTTACCAGTACAGTAACCATACCAGGATGTACTTAATTTATTAAGCTACTGCTTTTCTTAATCTCAGTGGAGATATTTACTGATAAACAGCTACCTACGCAGCATGTTCATGTCGTTCCAAAATGAGCTTTTATCTCTCTCCCCTCACCACAAATCAAATTCTTCTGAGGAGTTCCCAGTACATTATCCTTTCCCCTGTGTAATTACCTTAACAAGCTCAGCTGTTTTTATTCTCAGAAGGTTTACTCCCTGATATATAGCTGCCTACCCCCTTCGTAAGTGCAGGTAATAAATGAGCTTTTTTCTCTGTTCCCTCACCACAATCCAGATTCTTTTGGGGAGTTACCAGTACAGTAACCATACCAGGAATTACTTAATTTATTAAGCTACTGCTTTTCTTAATCTCAGTGGAGATATTTACTGATAAACAGCTACCTACGCAGCATGTCCATGTCGTTCCTAAATGAGCTTTTATCTCTCTCCCCTCACCACAAATCAGATTCTTCTGAGGAGTTCCCAGTACATTATCCTTTCCCATGTGTAATTACCTTAAGAAGCTCCAGCTGTTTTTATTCTCAGAAGGTTTACTCCCTGATATACAGCTGCCTACCCCCTTCGTAAGTGCAGGTCCTAAATGAGCTTTTTTCTCTGTTCCCTCACCACAATCCAGATTCTTTTGGGGAGTTACCAGGACAGTAACCATACCAGGAATTACTTAATTTATTAAGCTACTGCTTTAATTAATCTCAGTGGAGATATTTACTGATAAACAGCTACCTACGCAGCATGTTCATGTCGTTCCTAAATGAGCTTTTATCTCTCTCCCCCTCACCACAAATCAGATTCTTCTGAGGAGTTCCCAGTACATTATCCTTTCCCCTGTGTAATTACCTTAACAAGCTCCATCTGTTTTTATTCTCAGAAGGTTTACTCCCTGATATACAGCTGCCTACCCCCTTCGTAAGTGCAGGTCCTAAATGAGCTTTTTTCTCTGTTTCCTCTCCACAATCCAGATTCTTTTGGGGAGTTACCAGTACAGTAAACATACAAGGAAGTACTTAATTTATTAAGCTACTGCTTTTCTTAATCTCAGTGGAGATATTTACTGATAAACAGCTACCTACGCAGCATGTTCATGTCGTTCCTAAATGAGCTTTTATCTCTCTCCCTTCACCACAAATCAGATTTTTCTGAGGAGTTCCCAGTACATTATCCTTTCCCCTGTGTAATTTCCTTAACAAGCTCCAGCTGTTTTTATTCTCAGAAGGTTTACTCCCTGATATATAGCTGCCTACCCCCTTCGTAAGTGCAGGTCATAAATGAGCTTTTTTCTCTGTTCCCTCACCACAATCCAGATTCTTTTGGGGAGTTACCAGTAGAGTAACCATACCAGGAAGTAGTTAATTTATTAAGCTACTGCTTTTCTTAATCTTAGTGGAGATATTTACTGATAAACAGCTACCTACGCAGCATGTTTCATGTCGTTCCTAAATGAGCTTTGATCTTTCTCCCCTCACCACAAATCAGATTCTTCTGAGGAGTTCCCTGTACATTATCCTTTCCCCTGTGTAATTTCCTTAACATGCTCCAGCTGTTTTTATTCTCAGAAGGTTTACTCCCTGATATACAGCTGCCAACCCCCTTCGTAAGTGCAGGTCCTAAATGAGCTTTTTTCTCTGTTCCGTCACCACAATCCAGATTCTTTGGGGAGTTACCAGTACAGTAACAATACCACGAAGTACTTAATTTATTAAGCTACTGCTTTTCTTAATCTCAGTGGTGATATTTACTGATAATCAGCTACCTAAGCAGCATGTTCATGTCGTTCCTAAATGAGCTTTTATCTCTCTCCCCTCACCACAAATCAGATTCTTCTGAGGAGTTCCCAGTACATTATCCTTTCCCTGTGTAATTACCTTAACAAGCTCCAGCTGTTTTTATTCTCAGAAGGTTTACTCCCTGATATATAGCTGCCTACCCCCTTCGTAAGTGCAGGTACTAAATGAGCTTTTTTCTCTGTTCCCTCACCAAAATCCAGATTCTTTTGGGGAGTTACCAGTACAGTAACCATACCAGGAATTACTTAATTTATTAGGCTACTGCTTTTTTTAATCTCAGTGGAGATATTTACTGATAAACAGCTACCTACGCAGCATGTTCATGTCGTTCCTAAATGAGCTTTTATCTCTCTCCCCTCACCACAAATCAGATTCTTCTGAGGAGTTCCCAGTACATTATCCTTTCCCCTGTGTAATTACTTTAACAAGCTCCAGCTGTTTTTATTCTCAGAAGCGATACACCTTGATATACTGCTGCCTACCCCCTTCGTAAGTGCAGTCTCTAAATGAGCTTTTTTTCTCTGTTCCCTCACCACAATCCAGATTCTTTTGGGGAGGTACCAGTACAGTAACCATACCAGGAAGTACTTAATTTATTAAGCTACTGCTTTTCTTAATCTCAGTGGAGATATTTACTGATAAACAGCTACCTACGCAGCATGTTCATGTCTTTCCTAAATGAGCTTTTATCTCACTCACCTCATCACAAATCAGATTCCTCGGAGGAGTTCCCAGTACATTATCCTTTCCCCTGTGTAATTACCTTAACAAGCTCCAGCTGTTTTTATTCTCAGAAGGTTTACTCCCTGATATACAGCTGCCTACCACCTTCATAAGTGCAGGTCCTAAATGAGCTTTTTTCTCTGTTCCCTCACCACAATCCAGATTTTTTGGGGGAGTTACCAGTACAGTAATCATACCAGGAAGTACTTAATTTATTAAGTTACTGCTTTTCTTAATCTCAGTGGAGATATTTACTGATAAAGAGCTACCTACGCAGCATGTTCATGTCGTTCCTAAATGAGCTTTTATCTCTCTCCCCTCACCACAAATCAGATTCTTCTGAGGAGTTCCCAGTACATTATCCTTTCCCCTGTGTAATTTCCTTAACAAGCTCCAGCTGTTTTTATTCTCAGAAGGTTTACTCCCTGATATATAGCTGCCTACCCCCTTCGTAAGTGCAGGTCATAAATGAGCTTTTTTCTCTGTTCCCTCACCACAATCCAGATTCTTTTGGGGAGTTACCAGTAGAGTAACCATACCAGGAAGTAGTTAATTTATTAAGCTACTGCTTTTCTTAATCTCAGTGGAGATATTTACTGATAAACAGCTACCTATGCAGCATGTTCATGTCGTTCCTAAATGAGCTTTTATCTCTCTCCCCTCACCACAAATAAGATTCTTCTGAGAAGTTCCCAGTACATTATCCTTTCCCCTGTGTAATTACCTTAACAAGCTACAGCTGTTTTTATTCTCAGAAGGTTTACTCCCTGATATACAGCTGCCTACCCCCTTCGCAAGTGCAGGTCCTAAATGAGCTTTTTTCTCTGTTCCCTCACCACAATCCAGATTCTTTTGGGGAGTTACCAGTACAGTAACCATACCAGGAAGTACTTAATTTATTAAGCTACTGCTTTTCTTAATCTCAGTGGAGATATTTACTGATAAACAGCTACCTACGCAGCATGTTCATGTCGTTCCTAAATGAGCTTTTTTTTTTTTTTCTTTTGGCCAGTCTTGGGCCTTGGACTCAGGGCCTGAGCACTGTCCCTGGCTTCTTCCCGCTCAAGGCTAGCACTCTGCCACTTGAGCCACAGCGCCGCTCCTGGCCGTTTTCTGTATATGTGGTGCTGGGGAACCGAACCTAGGGCCTCATGTATCAGAGGCAGGCACTCTTGCCACTAGGCTATATCCCCTGCCCCCTAAATGACCTTTTATCTCTCTCCCCTCTTCACAAATCACATTCTTCTGAGGAGTTCCCAGTACATTATCCTTTCCCCTGTGTAATTACCTTAACAAGCTCCAGCTGTTTTTATTCTCAGAAGGTTTACTCCCTGATATACAGCTGCCTACCCCTTTCGTAAGTGCAGGTCCTAAATGAGCTTTTTTCTCTGTTCCCTCACCACAATCCAGATTCTTTTTGGGGAGTTACCAGTACAGTAACCATACCAGGAAGTACTTAATTCATTAAGCTACTGCTTTTCTTAATCTCAGTGGAGATATTTACTGATAAACAGCTACCTACGCAGCATGTTCATGTCGTTCCTAAATGAGCTTTTATCTCTCTCCCCTCACCACAAATCAGATTCTTCTGAGGAGTTCCCAGTACATTATCCTTTCCCCTGTGTAATTACCTTAACAAGTTCCACCTGTTTTTATTCTCAGAAAGTTTACTCCCTGATATACAGCTGCCTACCCCCTTCGTAAGTGCAGGTCCTAAATGAGCTTTTTTCTTTGTTCCCTCACCACAATCCAGATTCTTTTGGGGAGTTACCAGTACAGTAACCATACCAGGAAGTACTTAATTTATTAAGCTACTGCTTTTCTTAATCTCAGTGGAGATATTTACTGATAAACAGCTACCTACGCAGCATGGTCATGTCGTTCCTAAATGAGCTTTTATCTCTCTCCCCTCACCACAAATCAGATTCTTCTGAGGAGTTCCCAGTACATTATCCTTTCCCCTGTGTAATTACCTTAACAAGCTCCAGCTGTTTTTATTCTCAGAAGGTTTACTCCCTGATATACAGCTGCCTACCGTCTTCGTAAGTGAAGGTCCTAAATGAGCTTTTTTCTCTGTTCCCTCACCACAATCCAGATTCTTTTGGGGAGTTACCAGTACAGTAACCATACCAGGATGTACTTAATTTATTAAGCTACTGCTTTTCTTAATCTCAGTGGAGATATTTCCTGATAAACAGCTACCTACGCAGCATGTTCATGTCGTTCCAAAATGAGCTTTTATCTCTCTCCCCTCACCACAAATCAAATTCTTCTGAGGAGTTCCCAGTACATTATCCTTTCCCCTGTGTAATTACCTTAACAAGCTCAGCTGTTTTTATTCTCAGAAGTTTTACTCCCTGATATATAGCTGCCTACCCCCTTCGTAAGTGCAGGTAATAAATGAGCTTTTTTCTCTGTTCCCTCACCACAATCCAGATTCTTTTGGGGAGTTACCAGTACAGTAACCATACCAGGAATTACTTAATTTATTAAGCTACTGCTTTTCTTAATCTCAATGGAGATATTTACTGATAAACAGCTACCTACGCAGCATGTCCATGTCGTTCCTAAATGAGCTATTATCTCTCTCCCCTCACCACAAATCAGATTCTTCTGAGGAGTTCCCAGTACATTATCCTTTCCCATGTGTAATTACCTTAAGAAGCTCCAGCTGTTTTTATTCTCAGAAGGTTTACTCCCTGATATACAGCTGCCTATCCCCTTCGTAAGTGCAGGTCCTAAATGAGCTTTTTTCTCTGTTCCCTCACCACAATCCAGATTCTTTTGGGGAGTTACCAGTACAGTAACCATACCAGGAATTACTTAATTTATTAAGCTACTGCTTTAATTAATCTCAGTGGAGATATTTACTGATAAACAGCTACCTACGCAGCATGTTCATGTCGTTCCTAAATGAGCTTTTATCTCTCTCCCCTCACCACAAATCAGATTCTTCTGAGGAGTTCCCAGTACATTATCCTTTCCCCTGTGTAATTACCTTAACAAGCTCCATCTGTTTTTATTCTCAGAAGGTTTACTCCCTGATATACAGCTGCCTACCCCCTTCGTAAGTGCAGGTCCTAAATGAGCTTTTTTCTCTGTTCCCTCTCCACAATCCAGATTCTTTTGGGGAGTTACCAGTACAGTAAACATACAAGGAAGTACTTAATTTATTAAGCTACTGCTTTTCTTAATCTCAGTGGAGATATTTACTGATAAACAGCTACCTACGCAGCATGTTCATGTCGTTCCTAAATGAGCTTTTATCTCTCTCCCTTCACCACAAATCAGATTCTTCTGAGGAGTTCCCAGTACATTATCCTTTCCCCTGTGTAATTTCCTTAACAAGCTCCAGCTGTTTTTATTCTCAGAAGGTTTACTCCCTGATATATAGCTGCCTACCCCCTTCGTAAGTGCAGGTCATAAATGAGCTTTTTTCTCTGTTCCCTCAACACAATCCAGATTCTTTTGGGGAGTTACCAGTAGAGTAACCATACCAGGAAGTAGTTAATTTATTAAGCTACTGCTTTTCTTAATCTCAGTGGAGATATTTACTGATAAACAGCTACCTACGCAGCATGTTCATGTCGTTCCTAAATGAGCTTTGATCTTTCTCCCCTCACCACAAATCAGATTCTTCTGAGGAGTTCCCTGTACATTATCCTTTCCCCTGTGTAATTTCCTTAACATGCTCCAGCTGTTTTTTTCTCAGAAGGTTTACTCCCTGATATACAGCTGCCAACCCCCTTCGTAAGTGCAGGTCCTAAATGAGCTTTTTTCTCTGTTCCGTCACCACAATCCAGATTCTTTTGGGGAGTTACCAGTACAGTAACAATACCACGAAGTACTTAATTTATTAAGCTACTGCTTTTCTTAATCTCAGTGGTGATATTTACTGATAAACAGCTACCTAAGCAGCATGTTCATGTCGTTCCTAAATGAGCTTTTATCTCTCTCCCCTCACCACAAATCAGATTCTTCTGAGGAGTTCCCAGTACATTATCCTTTCCCCTGTGTAATTACCTTAACAAGCTCCAGCTGTTTTTTATTCTCAGAAGGTTTACTCCCTGATATATAGCTGCCTACCCCCTTCGTAAGTGCAGGTAATAAATGAGCTTTTTTCTCTGTTCCCTCACCAAAATCCAGATTCTTTTGGGGAGTTACCAGTACAGTAACCATACCAGGAATTACTTAATTTATTAGGCTACTGCTTTTTTTAATCTCAGTGGAGATATTTACTGATAAACAGCTACCTACGCAGCATGTTCATGTCGTTCCTAAATGAGCTTTTATCTCTCTCCCCTCACCACAAATCAGATTCTTCTGAGGAGTTCCCAGTACGTTATCCTTTCCCCTGTGTAATTACTTTAACAAGCTCCAGCTGTTTTTATTCTCAGAAGCGATACACCTTGATATACAGCTGCCTACCCCCTTCGTAAGTGCAGTCTCTAAATGAGGTTTTTTTCTCTGTTCCCTCACCACAATCCAGATTCTTTTGGGGAGGTACCAGTACAGTAACCATACCAGGAAGTACTTAATTTATTAAGCTACTGCTTTTCTTAATCTCAGTGGAGATATTTACTGATAAACAGCTACCTACGCAGCATGTTCATGTCTTTCCTAAATGAGCTTTTATCTCACTCACCTCATCACAAATCAGATTCCTCGGAGGAGTTCCCAGTACATTATCCTTTCCCCTGTGTAATTACCTTAACAAGCTCCAGCTGTTTTTATTCTCAGAAGGTTTACTCCCTGATATACAGCTGCCTACCACCTTCATAAGTGCAGGTCCTAAATGAGCTTTTTTCTCTGTTCCCTCACCACAATCCAGATTTTTTGGGGGAGTTACCAGTACAGTAATCATACCAGGAAGTACTTAATTTATTAAGTTACTGCTTTTCTTAATCTCAGTGGAGATATTTACTGATAAACAGCTACCTACGCAGTATGTTTATGTCGTTCTTAAATGAGCTTTTATCTCTCTGCCCTCACCACAAATCAGATTCTTCTGAGGAGGTTCCAGTACATTATCCTTTCCCCCGTGTAATTACCTTAACAAGCTCCAGCTGTTTTTATTCTCAGAAGGTTTACTCCCTGATATATAACTGCCTTCCCCATTCGTAAGTGCAGGTCCTAAATGAGCTTTTTTCTCTGTTCCCTCACCACAATCCAGATTCTTTTGGGGAGGTACCAGTACAGTAACCATACCAGGAAATACTTAATTTATTAAGCTACTGCTTTTCTTAATCTCAGTGGAGATATTTACTGATAAACAGCTACCTACGCAGCATGTTCATGTCTTTCCTAAATGAGCTTTTATCTCACTCACCTCATCACAAATCAGATTCCTCGGAGGAGTTCCCAGTACATTATCCTTTCCCCTGTGTAATTACCTTAACAAGCTCCAGCTGTTTTTATTCTCAGAAGGTTTACTCCCTGATATACAGCTGCCTACCACCTTCATAAGTGCAGGTCCTAAATGAGCTTTTTTCTCTGTTCCCTCACCACAATCCAGATTTTTTGGGGGAGTTACCAGTACAGTAATCATACCAGGAAGTACTTAATTTATTAAGTTACTGCTTTTCTTAATCTCAGTGGAGATATTTACTGATAAACAGCTACCTACGCAGCATGTTTATGTCGTTCTTAAATGAGCATTTATCTCTCTGCCCTCACCACAAATCAGATTCTTCTGAGGAGTTTCCAGTACATTATCCTTTCCCCCGTGTAATTACCTTAACAAGCTCCAGCTGTTTATATTCTCAGAAGGTTTACTCCCTGATATATAACTGCCTTCCCCATTCGTAAGTGCAGGTCCTAAATGAGCTTTTTTCTCTGTTCCCTCACCACAATCCAGATTCTTTTGGGGAGTTACCAGTACAGTAACCATACCAGGAAGTACTTAATTTATTAAGCTACTACTTTTCTTAATCTCAGTGGAGATATTTACTGATAAACAGCTACCTACGCAGCATGTTCATGTCGTTCCTAAATGAGCTTTTATCTCTCTCCCCTCACCACAAATCAGATTCTTCTGAGAAGTTCCCAGTACATTATCCTTTCCCCTGTGTAATTACCTTAACAAGCTACAGCTGTTTTTATTCTCAGAAGGTTTACTCCCTGATATACAGCTGCCTACCCCCTTCGCAAGTGCAGGTCCTAAATGAGCTTTATTCTCTGTTCCCTCACCACAATCCAGATTCTTTTGGGGAGTTACCAGTACAGTAACCATACCAGGAAGTACTTAATTTATTAAGCTACTGCTTTTCTTAATCTCAGTGGAGATATTTACTGATAAACAGCTACCTACGCAGCATGTTCATGTCGTTCCTAAATGAGCTTTTTTTTTTTTTTCTTTTGGCCAGTCTTGGGCCTTGGACTCAGGGCCTGAGCACTGTCCCTGGCTTCTTCCCGCTCAAGGCTAGCACTCTGCCACTTGAGCCACAGCGCCGCTCCTGGCCGTTTTCTGTATATGTGGTGCTGGGGAACCGAACCTAGGGCCTCATGTATCACAGGCAGGCACTCTTGCCACTAGGCTATATCCCCTGCCCCCTAAATGACCTTTTATCTCTCTCCCCTCATCACAAATCACATTCTTCTGAGGAGTTCCCAGTACATTATCCTTTCCCCTGTGTAATTACCTTAACAAGCTCCAGCTGTTTTTATTCTCAGAAGGTTTACTCCCTGATATACAGCTGCCTACCCCCTTCGTAAGTGCAGGTCCTAAATGAGCTTTTTTCTCTGTTCCCTCACCACAATCCAGATTCTTTTGGGGAGTTACCAGTACAGTAACCATACCAGGAAGTACTTAATTCATTAAGCTACTGCTTTTCTTAATCTCAGTGGAGATATTTACTGATAAAGAGCTACCTACGCAGCATGTTCATGTCGTTCCTAAATGAGCTTTTATCTCTCTCCCCTCACCACAAATCAGATTCTTCTGAGGAGTTCCCAGTACATTATCCTTTCCCCTGTGTAATTTCCTTAACAAGCTCCAGCTGTTTTTATTCTCAGAAGGTTTACTCCCTGATATATAGCTGCCTACCCCCTTCGTAAGTGCAGGTCATAAATGAGCTTTTTTCTCTGTTCCCTCACCACAATCCAGATTGTTTTGGGGAGTTACCAGTAGCGTAACCATACCAGGAAGTAGTTAATTTATTAAGCTACTGCTTTTCTTAATCTCAGTGGAGATATTTACTGATAAACAGCTACCTATGCAGCATGTTCATGTCGTTCCTAAATGAGCTTTTATCTCTCTCCCCTCACCACAAATAAGATTCTTCTGAGAAGTTCCCAGTACATTATCCTTTCCCCTGTGTAATTACCTTAACAAGCTACAGCTGTTTTTATTCTCAGAAGGTTTACTCCCTGATATACAGCTGCCTACCCCCTTCGCAAGTGCAGGTCCTAAATGAGCTTTTTTCTCTGTTCCCTCACCACAATCCAGATTCTTTTGGGGAGTTACCAGTACAGTAACCATACCAGGAAGTACTTAATTTATTAAGCTACTGCTTTTCTTAATCTCAGTGGAGATATTTACTGATAAACAGCTACCTACGCAGCATGTTCATGTCGTTCCTAAATGAGCTTTTTTTTTTTTTTTCTTTTGGCCAGTCTTGGGCCTTGGACTCAGGGCCTGAGCACTGTCCCTGGCTTCTTCCCGCTCAAGGCTAGCACTCTGCCACTTGAGCCACAGCGCCGCTCCTGGCCGTTTTCTGTATATGTGGTGCTGGGGAACCGAACCTAGGGCCTCATGTATCAGATGCAGGCACTCTTGCCACTAGGCTATATCCCCTGCCCCCTAAATGACCTTTTATCTCTCTCCCCTCATCACAAATCACATTCTTCTGAGGAGTTCCCATTACATTATCCTTTCCCCTGTGTAATTACCTTAACAAGCTCCAGCTGTTTTTATTCTCAGAAGGTTTACTCCCTGATATACAGCTGCCTACCCCCTTCGTAAGTGCAGGTCCTAAATGAGCTTTTTTCTCTGTTCCCTCACCACAATCCAGATTCTTTTGGGGAGTTACCAGTACAGTAACCATACCAGGAAGTACTTAATTCATTAAGCTACTGCTTTTCTTAATCTCAGTGGAGATATTTACTGATAAAGAGCTACCTACGCAGCATGTTCATGTCGTTCCTAAATGAGCTTTTATCTCTCTCCCCTCACCACAAATCAGATTCTTCTGAGGAGTTCCAAGTACATTATCCTTTCCCCTGTGTAATTACCTTAACAAGCTCCAGCTGTTTTTATTCTCAGAAGGTTTACTCCCGGATATACAGCTGCCTACCCCCTTCGTAAGTGCAGGTCCTAAATGAGCTTTTTTCTCTGTTCCCTCACCACAATCCAGATTCTTTTGGGGAGTTACCAGTACAGTATCCATACCAGGAAGTACTTAATTTATTAAGCTACTGCTTTTCTTAATCTCAGTGGAGATATTTACTGATAAACAGCTACCTACGCAGCATGTTCATGTCGTTCCTAAATGAGCTTTGATCTTTCTCCCCTCACCACAAATCAGATTCTTCTGAGGAGTTCCCAGTACATTATCCTTTCCCCTGTGTAATTACCTTTACAAGTTCCACCTGTTTTTATTCTCAGAAAGTTTACTCCCTGATATACAGCTGCCTACCCCCTTCGTAAGTGCAGGTCCTAAATAAGCTTTTTTCTTTGTTCCCTCACCACAATCCAGATTCTTTTGGGGAGTTACCAGTACAGTAACCATACCAGGAAGTACTTAATTTATTAAGCTACTGCTTTTCTTAATCTCAGTGGAGATATTTACTGATAAACAGCTACCTACGCAGTATGGTCATGTCGTTTCTAAATGAGGTTTTATCTCTCTCCCCTCACCACAAATCACATTCTTCTGAGGAGTTCCCAGTACATTATCCTTTCCCCTGTGTAATTACCTTAACAAGTTCCACCTGTTTTTATTCTCAGAAGCTTTACACCCTGATATACAGCTGCCTACCTCCTTCGTTAGTGCAGGTCCTAAATGAGCTTTTTTCTTTGTTCCCTCACCACAATCCAGATTCTTTTGGGGAGTTACCAGTACAGTAACCATACCAGGAAGTACTTAATTTATTAAGCTACTGCTTTTCTTAATCTCAGTGGAGATATTTACTGATAAACAGCTACCTACGCAGCATGCTCATGTCGTTCCAAAATGAGCTTTTATCTCTCTCCCCTCACCACAAATCAAATTCTTCTGAGGAGTTCCCAGTACATTATCCTTTCCCCTGTGTAATTACCTTAACACGCTCCAGCTGTTTTTATTCTCAGAAGGTTTACTCCCTGATATACAACTGTCTACCCCATCGTAAGTGCAGTTCCTAAATGAGCTTTTTTCTCTGTTCCCTCACCACAATCCAGATTCTTTTGGGGCGTTACCAGTACAGTAACCATACCAGGAAGTACTTTATTTATTAAGCAACTGCTTTTCTTAATCTCAGTGGAGATATTTACTGATAAACAGCTACCTACACAGCATGTTCATGTCGTTCTTAAATGAGCTTTTATCTCTCTCCCCTCACCACAAATCAGATTCTTCTGAGGAGTTCCCAGTACATTATCCTTTCCCCTGTGTAATTACCTTAACAAGCTCAGCTGTTTTTATTCTCAGAAGGTTTACTCCCTGATATATAGCTGCCTACCCCCTTCGTAAGTGCAGGTAATAAATGAGCTTTTTTCTCTGTTCCCTCACCACAATCCAGATTCTTTTGGGGAGTTACCAGTACAGTAACCATACCAGGAATTACTTAATTTATTAAGCTACTGCTTTTCTTAATCTCAGTGGAGATATTTATTGATAAACAGCTACCTACGCAGCATGTCCATGTCGTTCCTAAATGAGCTTTTATCTCTCTCCCCTCACCACAAATCAGATTCTTCTGAGGAGTTCCCAGTACATTATCCTTTCCCATGTGTAATTACCTTAAGAAGCTCCAGCTGTTTTTATTCTCAGAAGGTTTACTCCCTGATATACAGCTGCCTACCCCCTTCGTAAGTGCAGGTCCTAAATGAGCTTTTTTCTCTGTTCCCTCACCACAATCCAGATTCTTTTGGGGAGTTACCAGTACAGTAACCATACCAGGAATTACTTAATTTATTAAGCTACTGCTTTAATTAATCTCAGTGGAGATATTTACTGATAAACAGCTACCTACGCAGCATGTTCATGTCGTTCCTAAATGAGCTTTTATCTCTCTCCCCTCACCACAAATCAGATTCTTCTGAGGAGTTCCCAGTACATTATCCTTTCCCCTGTGTTATTACCTTAACAAGCTCCATCTGTTTTTATTCTCAGAAGGTTTACTCCCTGATATACAGCTGCCTACCCCCTTCGTAAGTGCAGGTCCTAAATGAGCTTTTTTCTCTGTTCCCTCACCACAATCCAGATTCTTTTTGGGAGTTACCAGTACAGTAAACATACAAGGAAGTACTTAATTTATTAAGCTACTGCTTTTCTTAATCTCAGTGGAGATATTTACTGATAAACAGCTACCAACGCAGCATGTTCATGTCGTTCCTAAATGAGCTTTTATCTCTCTCCCCTCACCACAAATCAGATTCTTCTGAGGAGTTCCCAGTACATTATCCTTTCCCCTGTGTAATTTCCTTAACAAGCTCCAGCTGTTTTTATTCTCAGAAGGTTTACTCCCTGATATATAGCTGCCTACCCCCTTCGTAAGTGCAGGTCATAAATGAGCTTTTTTCTCTGTTCCCTCACCACAATCCAGATTCTTTTGGGGAGTTACCAGTAGAGTAACCATACCAGGAAGTAGTTAATTTATTAAGCTACTGCTTTTCTTTATCTCAGTGGAGATATTTACTGATAAACAGCTACCTACGCAGCATGTTCATGTCGTTCCTAAATGAGCTTTGATCTTTCTCCCCTCACCACAAATCAGATTCTTCTGAGGAGTTCCCAGTACATTATCCTTTCCCCTGTGTAATTTCCTTAACATGCTCCAGCTGTTTTTATTCTCAGAAGGTTTACTCCCTGATATACAGCTGCCAACCCCCTTCGTAAGTGCAGGTCCTAAATGAGCTTTTTTCTCTGTTCCGTCACCACAATCCAGATTCTTTGGGGAGTTACCAGTACAGTAACAATACCACGAAGTACTTAATTTATTAAGCTACTGCTTTTCTTAATCTCAGTGGTGATATTTACTGATAAACAGCTACCTAAGCAGCATGTTCATGTCGTTCCTAAATGAGCTTTTATCTCTCTCCCCTCACCACAAATCAGATTCTTCTGAGGAGTTCCCAGTACATTATCCTTTCCCCTGTGTAATTACCTTAACAAGCTCCAGCTGTTTTTATTCTCAGAAGGTTTACTCCCTGATATATAGCTGCCTACCCCCTTCGTAAGTGCAGGTACTAAATGAGCTTTTTTCTCTGTTCCCTCACCAAAATCCAGATTCTTTTGTGGAGTTACCAGTACAGTAACCATACCAGGAATTACTTAATTTATTAGGCTACTGCTTTTTTTAATCTCAGTGGAGATATTTACTGATAAACAGCTACCTACGCAGCATGTTCATGTCGTTCCTAAATGAGCTTTTATCTCTCTCCCCTCACCACAAATCAGATTCTTCTGAGGAGTTCCCAGTACGTTATCCTTTCCCCTGTGTTATTACTTTAACAAGCTCCAGCTGTTTTTATTCTCAGAAGCGATACACCTTGATATACAGCTGCCTACCCCCTTCGTAAGTGCAGTCTCTAAATGAGCTTTTTTTCTCTGTTCCCTCACCACAATCCAGATTCTTTTGGGGAGGTACCAGTAGAGTAACCATACCAGGAAGTACTTAATTTATTAAGCTACTGCTTTTCTTAATCTCAGTGGAGATATTTACTGATAAACAGCTACATACGCAGCATGTTCATGTCTTTCCTAAATGAGCTTTTATCTCACTCACCTCATCACAAATCAGATTCCTCGGAGGAGTTCCCAGTACATTATCCTTTCCCCTGTGTAATTACCTTAACAAGCTCCAGCTGTTTTTATTCTCAGAAGATTTACTCCCTGATATACAGCTGCCTACCACCTTCATAAGTGCAGGTCCTAAATGAGCTTTTTTCTCTGTTCCCTCACCACAATCCAGATTTTTTGGGGGAGTTACCAGTACAGTAACCATACCAGGAAGTACTTAATTTATTAAGTTACTGCTTTTCTTAATCTCAGTGGAGATATTTACTGATAAACAGCTACCTACGCAGCATGTTCATGTCGTTCTTAAATGAGCTTTTATCTCCCTGCCCTCACCACAAATCAGATTCTTCTGAGGAGTTTCCAGTACATTATCCTTTCCCCCGTGAAATTACCTTAACAAGCTCCAGCTGTTTTTATTCTCAGAAGGTTTACTCCCTGATATATAACTGCCTTCCCCCTTCGTAAGTGCAGGTCCTAAATGAGCTTTTTTCTCTGTTCCCTCACCACAATCCAGATTCTTTTGGGGAGTTACCAGTACAGTAACCATACCAGGAAGTACTTAATTTATTAAGCTACTGCTTTTCTTAATCTCAGTGGAGATATTTACTGATAAACAGCTACCTACGCAGCATGTTCATGTCGTTCCTAAATGAAGTTTTATCTCTCTCCCCTCACCACAAATCAGATTCTTCTGAGGAGTTCCCAGTACATTATCCTTTCCCCTGTGTAATTACCTTAACAAGCTCCAGCGGTTTTTATTCTCAGAAAGTTTAATCCCTGATATACAGCTGCCTATCCCCTTCGTAAGTGAAGGTCCTAAATGTGCTTTTTTCTCTGTTTCCTCACCACAATCCAGATACATTTGGGGAGTTACCAGTACAGTAACCGTACCAGGAAGTGCTTCCTTTATTAAGCTACTGCTTTTCTTAATCTCAGTGGAGATATTTACTGATAAACATCTACCTACGCAGCATGTTCATGTCGTTCCTAAATGAGCTTTTATCTCTCTCCCCTCACCACAAATCAGATTCTTCTGAGGAGTTCCCGGTACATTATCCTTTCACCTGTGTAATTACCTTAACAAGCTCCAGCTGTTTTTATTCTCAGTAGGTTTACTCCCTGATATACAGCTGCCTACCCCCTTCGTGAGTGCAGGTCCTAAATGAGCTTTATTCTCTGATCCCTCACCACAACCCAGATTATTTTGGGGAGTTACCAGTACAGTAACCATACCAGGAAGTACTTAATTTATTAAGGTACTGCTTTTCTTAATCTCAGTGGAGATATTTACTGATAAACAGCTACCTACGCAGCATGTTCATGTCGTTCCTAAATGAGCTTTTATCTCTCTCCCCTCACCACAAATCAGATTCTTCTGAAGAGTTCCCAGTACATTATCCTTTCCCCTGTGTAATTACCTTAACAAGCTCCAGCGGTTTTTATTCTCAGAAGGTTTACTCCCTGATATACAGCTGCCTACCCCCTTCGTAAGCGCAGGTCCTAAATGAGCTTTTTTCTCTGTTCCCTCACCACAATCCAGATTCTTTGGGGAGTTACCAGTACAGTAACCATACCAGGAAGTACTTAATTTATTAAGCTACTGCTTTTCTTAATCTCATTGGTGATATTTACTGATAAACAGCTACCTACGCTGCATGTTCATGTCGTTCCTAAATGAGCTTTTATCTCTCTCCCCTCACCACAAATCAGATTCTTCTGAGGAGTTCCCAGTACATCATCCTTTCCCCTGTGTAATTACCTTAACAATCTCCACCTGTTTTTATTCTCAGAAGGTTTACTCCCTGATATACAGCTGCCTACCCCCTTCGTAAGTGCAGGTCTTAAATGTGCTTTTTTCTCTGTTCCCTCACCACAATCCAGATTCTTTTGTGGAGTTACCAGTACAGTAACCATACCAGGAAGTACTTCATTTATTAAGCTACTGCTTTTCTTAATCTCAGTGGAGATATTTACTGATAAACAGCTACCTACGCAGCATGTTCATGTCGTTCCTATATGAGCTTTTATCTCTCTCCCCTCAACACAAATCATATTCTTCTGAAGAGTTCCCAGTACATTATCCTTTCCCCTGTGTAATTACCTTAACAAGCTCTAATGTTTTTATTCTCAGAAGGTTTACTCCCTGATATACAGCTGCCTACCACCTTCGTAAGTGCAGGTCCTAAATGAGCTTTTTTCTCTGAGCCCTCACCGCAATCAAGGTTCTTTTGGGGAGTTACCATTACAGTAACCATACCAGGAAGTACTTAATTTATTAAGCTACTGCTTTTCTTAATCTCAGTGGAGATATTTACTGATGAACAGCCACCTATGCAGCACGTTCATGTCTTTCCTAAATGAGCTTTTATCTCTCTCCCTTCACCACAAAACAGATTCTTCTGAGGAGTTCCCGGTACATTATCCTTTCCCCTGTGTAATTACCTTAACAAGCTCCAGCTGTTTTTATTCTCAGAAGGTTTACTCCCTGATATACAGCTGCCTACCCCCTTCGTAAGTGCACGTCCTAAATGAGCTTTTTTCTCTGTTCCCTCACCATATTCCAGATTCTTTTGGGGAGGTACCAGTAGAGTAACCATACCAGGAAGTACTTAATTTATTAAGCTACTGCTTTTCTTAATCTCAGTGGAGATATTTACTGATACACAGCTACCTACGCAGCATGTTCATGTCGTTCCTAAATGAGCTTTTATCTCTCTCCCCTCACCACAAATCAGATTCTTCTGAGAAGTTCCCGGTACATTATCCTTTCCCCTGTGTAATTACCTTAACAAGCTCCAGCGGTTTTTATTCTCAGAAGGTTTACTCCCTGATATACAGCTGACTACCCCATTCGTAAGTGCAGGTCATAAATGAGCTTTTTTTCTGTTCCCTCATCACAACCCAGATTCTTTTGTGGAGTTACCAGTACAGTAACCATACCAGGCAGTACTAAATTTATTAAGCTACTGCTTTTCTTAGTCTCAGTGGAGATATTTACTGATAAACAGCTACTTACACAGCATGTTCATGTCGTTCATAAATGAGCATTTATCTCTCTCCCCTCACCACAAATCAGATTCTTCTGAGGAGTTCCCAGTACATTTTCCTTTCCCCTGTGTAATTACCTTAACAAGCCCCAGCTGTTTTTATTCTCAGAAGGTTTACTCCCTGATATACAGCTGCCTACCCCCTTCGTAAGTGCAGGTCCTAAATGAGCTTTTTTCTCTGTTCCCTCACAACAATCCAGATTCTTTGGGGAGTTACCAGTACAGTAACAATACCACGAAGTACTTAATTTATTAAGCTACTGCTTTTCTTAATCTCAGTGGAGATATTTACTGATAAACAGCTACCTACGCAGCATGTTCATGTCGTTCCTAAATGAGCTTTTATCTCTCTCCCCTCACCACAAATCAGATTCTTCTGAGGAGTTCCCAGTACATTATCCTTTCCCCTGTGTAATTTCCTTAACAAGCTCCAGCTGTTTTTATTCTCAGAAGGTTTACTCCCTGATATATAGCTGCCTACCCCCTTCGTAAGTGCAGGTCATAAATGAGCTTTTTTCTCTGTTCCCTCACCACAATCCAGATTCTTTTGGGGAGTTACCAGTAGAGTAACCATACCAGGAAGTAGTTAATTTATTAAGCTACTGCTTTTCTTTATCTCAGTGGAGATATTTACTGATAAACAGCTACCTACGCAGCATGTTCATGTCGTTCCTAAATGAGCTTTGATCTTTCTCCCCTCACCACAAATCAGATTCTTCTGAGGAGTTCCCAGTACATTATCCTTTCCCCTGTGTAATTTCCTTAACATGCTCCAGCTGTTTTTATTCTCAGAAGGTTTACTCCCTGATATACAGCTGCCAACCCCCTTCGTAAGTGCAGGTCCTAAATGAGCTTTTTTCTCTGTTCCGTCACCACAATCCAGATTCTTTGGGGAGTTACCAGTACAGTAACAATACCACGAAGTACTTAATTTATTAAGCTACTGCTTTTCTTAATCTCAGTGGTGATATTTACTGATAATCAGCTACCTAAGCAGCATGTTCATGTCGTTCCTAAATGAGCTTTTATCTCTCTCCCCTCACCACAAATCAGATTCTTCTGAGGAGTTCCCAGTACAATATCCTTTCCCCTGTGTAATTACCTTAACAAGCTCCAGCTGTTTTTATTCTCAGAAGGTTTACTCCCTGATATATAGCTGCCTACCCCCTTCGTAAGTGCAGGTACTAAATGAGCTTTTTTCTCTGTTCCCTCACCAAAATCCAGATTCTTTTGTGGAGTTACCAGTACAGTAACCATACCAGGAATTACTTAATTTATTAGGCTACTGCTTTTTTTAATCTCAGTGGAGATATTTACTGATAAACAGCTACCTACGCAGCATGTTCATGTCGTTCCTAAATGAGCTTTTATCTCTCTCCCCTCACCACAAATCAGATTCTTCTGAGGAGTTCCCAGTACGTTATCCTTTCCCCTGTGTTATTACTTTAACAAGCTCCAGCTGTTTTTATTCTCAGAAGCGATACACCTTGATATACAGCTGCCTACCCCCTTCGTAAGTGCAGTCTCTAAATGAGCTTTTTTTCTCTGTTCCCTCACCACAATCCAGATTCTTTTGGGGAGGTACCAGTAGAGTAACCATACCAGGAAGTACTTAATTTATTAAGCTACTGCTTTTCTTAATCTCAGTGGAGATATTTACTGATAAACAGCTACATACGCAGCATGTTCATGTCTTTCCTAAATGAGCTTTTATCTCACTCACCTCATCACAAATCAGATTCCTCGGAGGAGTTCCCAGTACATTATCCTTTCCCCTGTGTAATTACCTTAACAAGCTCCAGCTGTTTTTATTCTCAGAAGATTTACTCCCTGATATACAGCTGCCTACCACCTTCATAAGTGCAGGTCCTAAATGAGCTTTTTTCTCTGTTCCCTCACCACAATCCAGATTTTTTGGGGGAGTTACCAGTACAGTAACCATACCAGGAAGTACTTAATTTATTAAGTTACTGCTTTTCTTAATCTCAGTGGAGATATTTACTGATAAACCGCTACCTACGCAGCATGTTCATGTCGTTCTTAAATGAGCTTTTATCTCCCTGCCCTCACCACAAATCAGATTCTTCTGAGGAGTTTCCAGTACATTATCCTTTCCCCCGTGAAATTACCTTAACAAGCTCCAGCTGTTTTTATTCTCAGAAGGTTTACTCCCTGATATATAACTGCCTTCCCCCTTCGTAAGTGCAGGTCCTAAATGAGCTTTTTTCTCTGTTCCCTCACCACAATCCAGATTCTTTTGGGGAGTTACCAGTACAGTAACCATACCAGGAAGTACTTAATTTATTAAGCTACTGCTTTTCTTAATCTCAGTGGAGATATTTACTGATAAACAGCTACCTACGCAGCATGTTCATGTCGTTCCTAAATGAAGTTTTATCTCTCTCCCCTCACCACAAATCAGATTCTTCTGAGGAGTTCCCAGTACATTATCCTTTCCCCTGTGTAATTACCTTAACAAGCTCCAGCGGTTTTTATTCTCAGAAAGTTTAATCCCTGATATACAGCTGCCTATCCCCTTCGTAAGTGAAGGTCCTAAATGTGCTTTTTTCTCTGTTTCCTCACCACAATCCAGATACATTTGGGGAGTTACCAGTACAGTAACCGTACCAGGAAGTGCTTCCTTTATTAAGCTACTGCTTTTCTTAATCTCAGTGGAGATATTTACTGATAAACAGCTACCTACGCAGCATGTTCATGTCGTTCCTAAATGAGCTTTTATCTCTCTCCCCTCACCACAAATCAGATTCTTCTGAGGAGTTCCCGGTACATTATCCTTTCACCTGTGTAATTACCTTAACAAGCTCCAGCTGTTTTTATTCTCAGTAGGTTTACTCCCTGATATACAGCTGCCTACCCCCTTCGTGAGTGCAGGTCCTAAATGAGCTTTATTCTCTGATCCCTCACCACAACCCAGATTATTTTGGGGAGTTACCAGTACAGTAACCATACCAGGAAGTACTTAATTTATTAAGGTACTGCTTTTCTTAATCTCAGTGGAGATATTTACTGATAAACAGCTACCTACGCAGCATGTTCATGTCGTTCCTAAATGAGCTTTTATCTCTCTCCCCTCACCACAAATCAGATTCTTCTGAAGAGTTCCCAGTACATTATCCTTTCCCCTGTGTAATTACCTTAACAAGCTCCAGCTGTTTTTATTCTCAGAAGGTTTACTCCCTGATATACAGCTGCCTACCCCCTTCGTAAGCGCAGGTCCTAAATGAGCTTTTTTCTCTGTTCCCTCACCACAATCCAGATTCTTTGGGGGAGTTACCAGTACAGTAACCATACCAGGAAGTACTTAATTTATTAAGCTACTGCTTTTCTTAATCTCATTGGTGATATTTACTGATAAACAGCTACCTACGCTGCATGTTCATGTCGTTCCTAAATGAGCTTTTATCTCTCTCCCCTCACCACAAATCAGATTCTTCTGAGGAGTTCCCAGTACATCATCCATTCCCCTGTGTAATTACCTTAACAATCTCCACCTGTTTTTATTCTCAGAAGGTTTACTCCCTGATATACAGCTGCCTACCCCCTTCGTAAGTGCAGGTCTTAAATGTGCTTTTTTCTCTGTTCCCTCACCACAATCCAGATTCTTTTGTGGAGTTACCAGTACAGTAACCATACCAGGAAGTACTTCATTTATTAAGCTACTGCTTTTCTTAATCTCAGTGGAGATATTTACTGATAAACAGCTACATACGCAGCATGTTCATGTCGTTCCTATATGAGCTTTTATCTCTCTCCCCTCAACACAAATCATATTCTTCTGAAGAGTTCCCAGTACATTATCCTTTCCCCTGTGTAATTACCTTAACAAGCTCTAATGTTTTTATTCTCAGAAGGTTTACTCCCTGATATACAGCTGCCTACCACCTTCGTAAGTGCAGGTCCTAAATGAGCTTTTTTCTCTGAGCCCTCACCGCAATCAAGGTTCATTTGGGGAGTTACCATTACAGTAACCATACCAGGAAGTACTTAATTTATTAAGCTACTGCTTTTCTTAATCTCAGTGGAGATATTTACTGATGAACAGCCACCTATGCAGCACGTTCATGTCGTTCCTAAATGAGCTTTTATCTCTCTCCCCTCACCACAAATCAGATTCTTCTGAGGAGTTCCCAGTACGTTATCCTTTCCCCTGTGTAATTATTTTAACAAGCTCCAGCTGTTTTTATTCTCAGAAGCGATACACCTTGATATACAGCTGCCTACCCCCTTCGTAAGTGCAGTCTCTAAATGAGCTTATTTTCTCTGTTCCCTCACCACAATCCAGATTCTTTTGGGGAGGTACCAGTACAGTAACCATACCAGGAAGTACTTAATTTATTAAGCTACTGCTTTTCTTAATCTCAGTGGAGATATTTACTGATAAACAGCTACATACGCAGCATGTTCATGTCTTTCCTAAATGAGCTTTTATCTCACTCACCTCATCACAAATCAGATTCCTCGGAGGAGTTCCCAGTACATTATCCTTTCCCCTGTGTAATTACCTTAACAAGCTCCAGCTGTTTTTATTCTCAGAAGGTTTACTCCCTGATATACAGCTGCCTACCACCTTCATAAGTGCAGGTCCTAAATGAGCTTTTTTCTCTGTTCCCTCACCACAATCCAGATTTTTTGGGGGAGTTACCAGTACAGTAACCATACCAGGAAGTACTTAATTTATTAAGTTACTGCTTTTCTTAATCTCAGTGGAGATATTTACTGATAAACAGCTACCTACGCAGCATGTTCATGTCGTTCTTAAATGAGCTTTTATCTCTCTCCCCTCACCACAAATCAGATTCTTCTGAAGAGTTCCCAGTACATTATCCTTTCCCCTGTGTAATTACCTTAACAAGCTCCAGCTGTTTTTATTCTCAGAAGGTTTACTCCCTGATATACAGCTGCCTACCCCCTTCGTAAGCGCAGGTCCTAAATGAGCTTTTTTCTCTGTTCCCTCACCACAATCCAGATTATTTGGGGGAGTTACCAGTACAGTAACCATACCAGGAAGTACTTAATTTATTAAGCTACTGCTTTTCTTAATCTCATTGGTGATATTTACTGATAAACAGCTACCTACGCTGCATGTTCATGTCGTTCCTAAATGAGCTTTTATCTCTCTCCCCTCACCACAAATCAGATTCTTCTGAGGAGTTCCCAGTACATCATCCTTTCCCCTGTGTAATTACCTTAACAATCTCCACCTGTTTTTATTCTCAGAAGGTTTACTCCCTGATATACAGCTGCCTACCCCCTTCGTAAGTGCAGGTCCTAAATGAGCTTTTTTCTCTGTTCCCTCACCACAATCCAGATTCTTTTGGGGAGTTCCCAGTACAGTAACCATACCGGGAAGTACTTAATTTATTAAGCTACTGCATTTCTTAATCTCAGTGGAGATATTTACTGATAAACAGCTACCTACGCAGCATGTTCATGTCTTTCCTAAATGAGCTTTTATCTCTCTCCCCTCACCACAAATCAGATTCTTCTGAGGAGTTCCCAGTACATTATCCTATCCCGTGTGTAATTACATTAACAAGCTCCAGCTGTTTTTATTCTCAGAGGGTTTAATCCCTGATATACAGCTGCCTACCCCCTTCGTAAGTGCAGGTCTTAAATGTGCTTTTTTCTCTGTTCCCTCACCACAATCCAGATTCTTTTGTGGAGTTACCAGTACAGTAACCATACCAGGAAGTACTTAATTTATTAAGCTACTGCTTTTCTTAATCTCAGTGGAGATATTTACTGATAAACAGCTACCTACGCAGCATGTTCATGTCGTTCCTATATGAGCTTTTATCTCTCTCCCCTCAACACAAATCATATTCTTCTGAAGAGTTCCCAGTACATTATCCTTTCCCCTGTGTAATTACCTTAACAAGCTCTAATGTTTTTATTCTCAGAAGGTTTACTCCCTGATATACAGCTGCCTACCACCTTCGTAAGTGCAGGTCCTAAATGAGCTTTTTTCTCTGAGCCCTCACCGCAATCAAGGTTCTTTTGGGGAGTTACCATTACAGTAACCATACCAGGAAGTACTTAATTTATTAAGCTACTGCTTTTCTTAATCTCAGTGGAGATATTTACTGATGAACAGCCACCTATGCAGCACGTTCATGTCTTTCCTAAATGAGCTTTTATCTCTCTCCCCTCACCACAAAACAGATTCTTCTGAGGAGTTCCCGGTACATTATCCTTTCCCCTGTGTAATTACCTTAACAAGCTCCAGCTGTTTTTATTCTCAGAAGGTTTACTCCCTGATATACAGCTGCCTACCCCCTTCGTAAGTGCACGTCCTAAATGAGCTTTTTTCTCTGTTCCCTCACCATATTCCAGATTCTTTTGGGGAGGTACCAGTAGAGTAACCACACCAGGAAGTACTTAATTTATTAAGCTACTGCTTTTCTTAATCTCAGTGGAGATATTTACTGATACACAGCTACCTACGCAGCATGTTCATGTCGTTCCTAAATGAGCTTTTATCTCTCTCCCCTCACCACAAATCAGATTCTTCTGAGAAGTTCCCGGTACATTATCCTTTACCCTGTGTAATTACCTTAACAAGCTCCAGCGGTTTTTATTCTCAGAAGGTTTACTCCCTGATATACAGCTGCCTACCCCATTCGTAAGTGCAGGTCATAAATGAGCTTTTTTTCTGTTCCCTCATCACAACCCAGATTCTTTTGTGGAGTTACCAGTACAGTAACCATACCAGGAAGTACTAAATTTATTAAGCTACTGCTTTTCTTAGTCTCAGTGGAGACATTTACTGATAAACAGCTACTTACACAGCATGTTCATGTCGTTCATAAATGAGCTTTTATCTCTCTCCCCTCACCACAAATCAGATTCTTCTGAGGAATTCCCAGTACATTTTCCTTTCCCCTGTGTAATTACCTTAACAAGCCCCAGCTGTTTTTATTCTCAGAAGGTTTACTCCCTGATATACAGCTGCCTACCCCCTTCGTAAGTGCAGGTCCTAAATGAGCTTTTTTCTCTGTTCCCTCACCACAATCCAGATTCTTTTGGGGAGTTACCAGTAGAGTAACCATACCAGGAAGTAGTTAATTTATTAAGCTACTGCTTTTCTTTATCTCAGTGGAGATATTTACTGATAAACAGCTACCTACGCAGCATGTTCATGTCGTTCCTAAATGAGCTTTGATCTTTCTCCCCTCACCACAAATCAGATTCTTCTGAGGAGTTCCCAGTACATTATCCTTTCCCCTGTGTAATTTCCTTAACATGCTCCAGCTGTTTTTATTCTCAGAAGGTTTACTCCCTGATATACAGCTGCCAACCCCCTTCGTAAGTGCAGGTCCTAAATGAGCTTTTTTCTCTGTTCCGTCACCACAATCCAGATTCTTTGGGGAGTTACCAGTACAGTAACAATACCACGAAGTACTTAATTTATTAAGCTACTGCTTTTCTTAATCTCAGTGGTGATATTTACTGATAATCAGCTACCTAAGCAGCATGTTCATGTCGTTCCTAAATGAGCTTTTATCTCTCTCCCCTCACCACAAATCAGATTCTTCTGAGGAGTTCCCAGTACAATATCCTTTCCCCTGTGTAATTACCTTAACAAGCTCCAGCTGTTTTTATTCTCAGAAGGTTTACTCCCTGATATATAGCTGCCTACCCCCTTCGTAAGTGCAGGTACTAAATGAGCTTTTTTCTCTGTTCCCTCACCAAAATCCAGATTCTTTTGTGGAGTTACCAGTACAGTAACCATACCAGGAATTACTTAATTTATTAGGCTACTGCTTTTTTTAATCTCAGTGGAGATATTTACTGATAAACAGCTACCTACGCAGCATGTTCATGTCGTTCCTAAATGAGCTTTTATCTCTCTCCCCTCACCACAAATCAGATTCTTCTGAGGAGTTCCCAGTACGTTATCCTTTCCCCTGTGTTATTACTTTAACAAGCTCCAGCTGTTTTTATTCTCAGAAGCGATACACCTTGATATACAGCTGCCTACCCCCTTCGTAAGTGCAGTCTCTAAATGAGCTTTTTTTCTCTGTTCCCTCACCACAATCCAGATTCTTTTGGGGAGGTACCAGTAGAGTAACCATACCAGGAAGTACTTAATTTATTAAGCTACTGCTTTTCTTAATCTCAGTGGAGATATTTACTGATAAACAGCTACATACGCAGCATGTTCATGTCTTTCCTAAATGAGCTTTTATCTCACTCACCTCATCACAAATCAGATTCCTCGGAGGAGTTCCCAGTACATTATCCTTTCCCCTGTGTAATTACCTTAACAAGCTCCAGCTGTTTTTATTCTCAGAAGATTTACTCCCTGATATACAGCTGCCTACCACCTTCATAAGTGCAGGTCCTAAATGAGCTTTTTTCTCTGTTCCCTCACCACAATCCAGATTTTTTGGGGGAGTTACCAGTACAGTAACCATACCAGGAAGTACTTAATTTATTAAGTTACTGCTTTTCTTAATCTCAGTGGAGATATTTACTGATAAACAGCTACCTACGCAGCATGTTCATGTCGTTCTTAAATGAGCTTTTATCTCCCTGCCCTCACCACAAATCAGATTCTTCTGAGGAGTTTCCAGTACATTATCCTTTCCCCCGTGAAATTACCTTAACAAGCTCCAGCTGTTTTTATTCTCAGAAGGTTTACTCCCTGATATATAACTGCCTTCCCCCTTCGTAAGTGCAGGTCCTAAATGAGCTTTTTTCTCTGTTCCCTCACCACAATCCAGATTCTTTTAGGGAGTTACCAGTACAGTAACCATACCAGGAAGTACTTAATTTATTAAGCTACTGCTTTTCTTAATCTCAGTGGAGATATTTACTGATAAACAGCTACCTACGCAGCATGTTCATGTCGTTCCTAAATGAAGTTTTATCTCTCTCCCCTCACCACAAATCAGATTCTTCTGAGGAGTTCCCAGTACATTATCCTTTCCCCTGTGTAATTACCTTAACAAGCTCCAGCGGTTTTTATTCTCAGAAAGTTTAATCCCTGATATACAGCTGCCTATCCCCTTCGTAAGTGAAGGTCCTAAATGTGCTTTTTTCTCTGTTTCCTCACCACAATCCAGATACATTTGGGGAGTTACCAGTACAGTAACCGTACCAGGAAGTGCTTCCTTTATTAAGCTACTGCTTTTCTTAATCTCAGTGGAGATATTTACTGATAAACAGCTACCTACGCAGCATGTTCATGTCGTTCCTAAATGAGCTTTTATCTCTCTCCCCTCACCACAAATCAGATTCTTCTGAGGAGTTCCCGGTACATTATCCTTTCACCTGTGTAATTACCTTAACAAGCTCCAGCTGTTTTTATTCTCAGTAGGTTTACTCCCTGATATACAGCTGCCTACCCCCTTCGTGAGTGCAGGTCCTAAATGAGCTTTATTCTCTGATCCCTCACCACAACCCAGATTATTTTGGGGAGTTACCAGTACAGTAACCATACCAGGAAGTACTTAATTTATTAAGGTACTGCTTTTCTTAATCTCAGTGGAGATATTTACTGATAAACAGCTACCTACGCAGCATGTTCATGTCGTTCCTAAATGAGCTTTTATCTCTCTCCCCTCACCACAAATCAGATTCTTCTGAAGAGTTCCCAGTACATTATCCTTTCCCCTGTGTAATTACCTTAACAAGCTCCAGCTGTTTTTATTCTCAGAAGGTTTACTCCCTGATATACAGCTGCCTACCCCCTTCGTAAGCGCAGGTCCTAAATGAGCTTTTTTCTCTGTTCCCTCACCACAATCCAGATTCTTTGGGGGAGTTACCAGTACAGTAACCATACCAGGAAGTACTTAATTTATTAAGCTACTGCTTTTCTTAATCTCATTGGTGATATTTACTGATAAACAGCTACCTACGCAGCATGTTCATGTCTTTCCTAAATGAGCTTTTATCTCTCTCCCCTCACCACAAATCAGATTCTTCTGAGGAGTTCCCAGTACATTATCCTATCCCGTGTGTAATTACATTAACAAGCTCCAGCTGTTTTTATTCTCAGAGGGTTTAATCCCTGATATACAGCTGCCTACCCCCTTCGTAAGTGCAGGTCTTAAATGTGCTTTTTTCTCTGTTCCCTCACCACAATCCAGATTCTTTTGTGGAGTTACCAGTACAGTAACCATACCAGGAAGTACTTAATTTATTAAGCTACTGCTTTTCTTAATCTCAGTGGAGATATTTACTGATAAACAGCTACCTACGCAGCATGTTCATGTCGTTCCTATATGAGCTTTTATCTCTCTCCCCTCAACACAAATCATATTCTTCTGAAGAGTTCCCAGTACATTATCCTTTCCCCTGTGTAATTACCTTAACAAGCTCTAATGTTTTTATTCTCAGAAGGTTTACTCCCTGATATACAGCTGCCTACCACCTTCGTAAGTGCAGGTCCTAAATGAGCTTTTTTCTCTGAGCCCTCACCGCAATCAAGGTTCTTTTGGGGAGTTACCATTACAGTAACCATACCAGGAAGTACTTAATTTATTAAGCTACTGCTTTTCTTAATCTCAGTGGAGATATTTACTGATGAACAGCCACCTATGCAGCACGTTCATGTCTTTCCTAAATGAGCTTTTATCTCTCTCCCCTCACCACAAAACAGATTCTTCTGAGGAGTTCCCGGTACATTATCCTTTCCCCTGTGTAATTACCTTAACAAGCTCCAGCTGTTTTTATTCTCAGAAGGTTTACTCCCTGATATACAGCTGCCTACCCCCTTCGTAAGTGCACGTCCTAAATGAGCTTTTTTCTCTGTTCCCTCACCATATTCCAGATTCTTTTGGGGAGGTACCAGTAGAGTAACCACACCAGGAAGTACTTAATTTATTAAGCTACTGCTTTTCTTAATCTCAGTGGAGATATTTACTGATACACAGCTACCTACGCAGCATGTTCATGTCGTTCCTAAATGAGCTTTTATCTCTCTCCCCTCACCACAAATCAGATTCTTCTGAGAAGTTCCCGGTACATTATCCTTTACCCTGTGTAATTACCTTAACAAGCTCCAGCGGTTTTTATTCTCAGAAGGTTTACTCCCTGATATACAGCTGCCTACCCCATTCGTAAGTGCAGGTCATAAATGAGCTTTTTTTCTGTTCCCTCATCACAACCCAGATTCTTTTGTGGAGTTACCAGTACAGTAACCATACCAGGAAGTACTAAATTTATTAAGCTACTGCTTTTCTTAGTCTCAGTGGAGACATTTACTGATAAACAGCTACTTACACAGCATGTTCATGTCGTTCATAAATGAGCTTTTATCTCTCTCCCCTCACCACAAATCAGATTCTTCTGAGGAATTCCCAGTACATTTTCCTTTCCCCTGTGTAATTACCTTAACAAGCCCCAGCTGTTTTTATTCTCAGAAGGTTTACTCCCTGATATACAGCTGCCTACCCCCTTCGTAAGTGCAGGTCCTAAATGAGCTTTATTCTCTGATCCCTCACCACAACCCAGATTATTTTGGGGAGTTACCAGTACAGTAACCATACCAGGAAGTACTTAATTTATTAAGGTACTGCTTTTCTTAATCTCAGTGGAGATATTTACTGATAAACAGCTACCTACGCAGCATGTTCATGTCGTTCCTAAATGAGCTTTTATCTCTCTCCCCTCACCACAAATCAGATTCTTCTGAAGAGTTCCCAGTACATTATCCTTTCCCCTGTGTAATTACCTTAACAAGCTCCAGCTGTTTTTATTCTCAGAAGGTTTACTCCCTGATATACAGCTGCCTACCCCCTTCGTAAGCGCAGGTCCTAAATGAGCTTTTTTCTCTGTTCCCTCACCACAATCCAGATTCTTTGGGGGAGTTACCAGTACAGTAACCATACCAGGAAGTACTTAATTTATTAAGCTACTGCTTTTCTTAATCTCATTGGTGATATTTACTGATAAACAGCTACCTACGCAGCATGTTCATGTCTTTCCTAAATGAGCTTTTATCTCTCTCCCCTCACCACAAATCAGATTCTTCTGAGGAGTTCCCAGTACATTATCCTATCCCGTGTGTAATTACATTAACAAGCTCCAGCTGTTTTTATTCTCAGAGGGTTTAATCCCTGATATACAGCTGCCTACCCCCTTCGTAAGTGCAGGTCTTAAATGTGCTTTTTTCTCTGTTCCCTCACCACAATCCAGATTCTTTTGTGGAGTTACCAGTACAGTAACCATACCAGGAAGTACTTAATTTATTAAGCTACTGCTTTTCTTAATCTCAGTGGAGATATTTACTGATAAACAGCTACCTACGCAGCATGTTCATGTCGTTCCTATATGAGCTTTTATCTCTCTCCCCTCAACACAAATCATATTCTTCTGAAGAGTTCCCAGTACATTATCCTTTCCCCTGTGTAATTACCTTAACAAGCTCTAATGTTTTTATTCTCAGAAGGTTTACTCCCTGATATACAGCTGCCTACCACCTTCGTAAGTGCAGGTCCTAAATGAGCTTTTTTCTCTGAGCCCTCACCGCAATCAAGGTTCTTTTGGGGAGTTACCATTACAGTAACCATACCAGGAAGTACTTAATTTATTAAGCTACTGCTTTTCTTAATCTCAGTGGAGATATTTACTGATGAACAGCCACCTATGCAGCACGTTCATGTCTTTCCTAAATGAGCTTTTATCTCTCTCCCCTCACCACAAAACAGATTCTTCTGAGGAGTTCCCGGTACATTATCCTTTCCCCTGTGTAATTACCTTAACAAGCTCCAGCTGTTTTTATTCTCAGAAGGTTTACTCCCTGATATACAGCTGCCTACCCCCTTCGTAAGTGCACGTCCTAAATGAGCTTTTTTCTCTGTTCCCTCACCATATTCCAGATTCTTTTGGGGAGGTACCAGTAGAGTAACCACACCAGGAAGTACTTAATTTATTAAGCTACTGCTTTTCTTAATCTCAGTGGAGATATTTACTGATACACAGCTACCTACGCAGCATGTTCATGTCGTTCCTAAATGAGCTTTTATCTCTCTCCCCTCACCACAAATCAGATTCTTCTGAGAAGTTCCCGGTACATTATCCTTTACCCTGTGTAATTACCTTAACAAGCTCCAGCGGTTTTTATTCTCAGAAGGTTTACTCCCTGATATACAGCTGCCTACCCCATTCGTAAGTGCAGGTCATAAATGAGCTTTTTTTCTGTTCCCTCATCACAACCCAGATTCTTTTGTGGAGTTACCAGTACAGTAACCATACCAGGAAGTACTAAATTTATTAAGCTACTGCTTTTCTTAGTCTCAGTGGAGACATTTACTGATAAACAGCTACTTACACAGCATGTTCATGTCGTTCATAAATGAGCTTTTATCTCTCTCCCCTCACCACAAATCAGATTCTTCTGAGGAATTCCCAGTACATTTTCCTTTCCCCTGTGTAATTACCTTAACAAGCCCCAGCTGTTTTTATTCTCAGAAGGTTTACTCCCTGATATACAGCTGCCTACCCCCTTCGTAAGTGCAGGTCCTAAATGAGCTTTTTTCTCTGTTCCCTCACAACAATCCAGATTCTTTTGGGGAGTTACCAGTACAGTAACCATACCAGGAAGTTCTTAATTTATTAAGCTACTGCTTTTCTTAATCTCAGTGGAGATATTTACTGATAAACTGCTACGTACGCAGCATGTTCATGTCGTTCCTAAATGAGCTTTTATCTCTCTCCCCTCACCACAAATCAGATTCTTCTGAGGAGTTGCCAGTACATTATCCTTTCCACTGTGTAATTACCTTAACAAGCTCCAGCTGTTTTTATTCTCAGAAGGTTTACTCCATGATATACAGCTGCCTACCCCCTTCATAAGTGCAGGTCCTAAATGAGCTTTTTTCTCTGTTCCCTCACCACAATCCAGATTCTTTTGGGGAGTTACCAGTACAGTAACTATACCAGGAAGTACTTAATTTATTAAGCTACTGCTTTTTTTAATCTCAGTGGAGATATTTACTGATAAACAGCTACCTACGCAGCATGTTCATGTCGTTCCTAAATGAGCTTTTATCTCTCTCCCCTCACCACAAATCAGATTCTTCTGAGGAGTTCCCACTACATTTTCCTTTCCCCTGTGTAATTACCTTAACAAGCCCCAGCTGTTTTTATTCTCAGAAGGTTTACTCCCTGATATACAGCTGCCTACCCCCTTCGGAAGTGCAGGTCCTAAATGAGCTTTTTTCTCTGTTCCCTCACAACAATCCAGATTCTTTGGGGAGTTACCAGTACAGTAACAATACCACGAAGTACTTAATTTATTAAGCTACTGCTTTTCTTAATCTCAGTGGTGATATTTACTGATAAACAGCTACCTAAGCAGCATGTTCATGTCGTTCCTAAATGAGCTTTTATCTCTCTCCCCTCACCACAAATCAGATTCTTCTGAGGAGTTCCCAGTACATTATCCTTTCCCCTGTGTAATTACCTTAACAAGCTCCAGCTGTTTTTATTCTCAGAAGGTTTACTCCCTGATATATAGCTGCCTACCCTCTTCGTAAGTGCAGGTACTAAATGAGCTTTTTTCTCTGTTCCCTCACCAAAATCCAGATTCTTTTGGGGAGTTACCAGTACAGTAACCATACCAGGAATTACTTAATTTATTAGGCTACTGCTTTTTTTAATCTCAGTGGAGATATTTACTGATAAACAGCTACCTACGCAGCATGTTCATGTCGTTCCTAAATGAGCTTTTATCTCTCTCCCCTCACCACAAATCAGATTCTTCTGAGGAGTTCCCAGTACGTTATCCTTTCCCCTGTGTAATTATTTTAACAAGCTCCAGCTGTTTTTATTCTCAGCAGCGATACACCTTGATATACAGCTGCCTACCCCCTTCGTAAGTGCAGTCTCTAAATGAGCTTATTTTCTCTGTTCCCTCACCACAATCCAGATTCTTTTGGGGAGGTACCAGTACAGTAACCATACCAGGAAGTACTTAATTTATTAAGCTACTGCTTTTCTTAATCTCAGTGGAGATATTTACTGATAAACAGCTACATACGCAGCATGTTCATGTCTTTCCTAAATGAGCTTTTATCTCACTCACCTCATCACAAATCAGATTCCTCGGAGGAGTTCCCAGTACATTATCCTTTCCCCTGTGTAATTACCTTAACAAGCTCCAGCTGTTTTTATTCTCAGAAGGTTTACTCCCTGATATACAGCTGCCTACCACCTTCATAAGTGCAGGTCCTAAATGAGCTTTTTTCTCTGTTCCCTCACCACAATCCAGATTTTTTGGGGGAGTTACCAGTACAGTAACCATACCAGGAAGTACTTAATTTATTAAGTTACTGCTTTTCTTAATCTCAGTGGAGATATTTACTGATAAACAGCTACCTACGCAGCATGTTCATGTCGTTCTTAAATGAGCTTTTATCTCTCTCCCCTCACCACAAATCAGATTCTTCTGAAGAGTTCCCAGTACATTATCCTTTCCCCTGTGTAATTACCTTAACAAGCTCCAGCTGTTTTTATTCTCAGAAGGTTTACTCCCTGATATACAGCTGCCTACCACCTTCGTAAGTGCAGGTCCTAAATGAGCTTTTTTCTCTGAGCCCTCACCGCAATCAAGGTTCTTTTGGGGAGTTACCATTACAGTAACCATACCAGGAAGTACTTAATTTATTAAGCTACTGCTTTTCTTAATCTCAGTGGAGATATTTACTGATGAACAGCCACCTATGCAGCACGTTCATGTCTTTCCTAAATGAGCTTTTATCTCTCTCCCCTCACCACAAAACAGATTCTTCTGAGGAGTTCCAGGTACATTATCCTTTCCCCTGTGTAATTACCTTAACAAGCTCCAGCTGTTTTTATTCTCAGAAGGTTTACTCCCTGATATACAGCTGCCTACCCCCTTCGTAAGTGCACGTCCTAAATGAGATTTTTTCTCTGTTCCCTCACCATATTCCAGATTCTTTTGGGGAGGTACCAGTAGAGTAACCACACCAGGAAGTACTTAATTTATTAAGCTACTGCTTTTCTTAATCTCAGTGGAGATATTTACTGATACACAGCTACCTACGCAGCATGTTCATGTCGTTCCTAAATGAGCTTTTATCTCTCTCCCCTCACCACAAATCAGATTCTTCTGAGAAGTTCCCGGTACATTATCCTTTCCCCTGTGTAATTACCTTAACAAGCTCCAGCGGTTTTTATTCTCAGAAGGTTTACTCCCTGATATACAGCTGCCTACCCCATTCGTAAGTGCAGGTCATAAATGAGCTTTTTTTCTGTTCCCTCATCACAACCCAGATTCTTTTGTGGAGTTACCAGTACAGTAAACATACCAGGAAGTACTAAATTTATTAAGCTACTGCTTTTCTTAGTCTCAGTGGAGATATTTACTGATAAACAGCTACTTACACAGCATGTTCATGTCGTTCATAAATGAGCTTTTATCTCTCTCCCCTCACCACAAATCAGATTCTTCTGAGGAATTCCCAGTACATTTTCCTTTCCCCTGTGTAATTACCTTAACAAGCCCAGCTGTTTTTATTCTCAGAAGGTTTACTCCCTGATATACAGCTGCCTACCCCCTTCGTAAGTGCAGGTCCTAAATGAGCTTTTTTCTCTGTTCCCTCACAACAATCCAGATTCTTTTGGGGAGTTACCAGTACAGTAACCATACCAGGAAGTTCTTAATTTATTAAGCTACTGCTTTTCTTAATCTCAGTGGAGATATTTACTGATAAACTGCTACGTACGCAGCATGTTCATGTCGTTCCTAAATGAGCTTTTATCTCTCTCCCCTCACCACAAATCAGATTCTTCTGAGGAGTTGCCAGTACATTATCCTTTCCACTGTGTAATTACCTTAACAAGCTCCAGCTGTTTTTATTCTCAGAAGGTTTACTCCATGATATACAGCTGCCTACCCCCTTCATAAGTGCAGGTCCTAAATGAGCTTTTTTCTCTGTTCCCTCACCACAATCCAGATTCTTTTGGGGAGTTACCAGTACAGTAACTATACCAGGAAGTACTTAATTTATTAAGCTACTGCTTTTCTTAATCTCAGTGGAGATATTTACTGATAAACAGCTACCTACGCAGCATGTTCATGTCGTTCCTAAATGAGCTTTTATCTCTCTCCCCTCACCACAAATCAGATTCTTCTGAGGAGTTCCCACTACATTATCCTTTCCCCTGTGTAATTACCTTAACAAGCTCTAATGTTTTTATTCTCAGAAGGTTTACTCCCTGATATACAGCTGCCTACCACCTTCGTAAGTGCAGGTCCTAAATGAGCTTTTTTCTCTGAGCCCTCACCGCAATCCAGGTTCTTTTGGGGAGTTACCAGTACAGTAACCATACCAGGAAGTACTTAATTTATTAAGCTACTGCTTTTCTTAATATCAGTGGAGATATTTACTGATAAACAGCTACCTACGCAGCATGTTCATGTCGTTCCTAAATGAGCTTTTATCTCTCTCCCCTCACCACAAAACAGATTCTTCTGAGGAGTTCCCGGTACATTATCCTTTCACCTGTGTAATTACCTTAACAAGCTCCAGCTGTTTTTATTCTCAGAAAGTTTACTCCCTGATGTAGAGCTGCCTACCCCCTTCGTAAGTGCAGGTCCTAAATGAGCTTTTTTCTCTGTTCCCTCACCACAGTCCAGATTCTTTTGGGGAGTTACCAGTACAGTAACCATACCAGGAAGTACTTAATTTATTAAGCTACTGCTTTTCTTAATCTCAGTGGAGATATTTACTGATAAACAGCTACCTATGCAACATGTTCATGTCGTTCCTAAATGAGCTTTTATCTCTCGCCCCTCACCACAAATCAGATTCTTCTGACGAGTTCCCAGTACATTATCCTTTCTCCTGTGTAATTACCTTAACAAGCTCCAGCTGTTTTCATTCTCAGAAGGTTTACTCCCTGATATACAGCTGCTTACCCCCTTGGTAAGTGCAGGTCCTAAATGAGCTTTTTTCTCTGTTATCTCACCACAATCCAGATTCTTTTGGGAAGTTACCAGTACAGTAAGCATACCAGGAAGTACTTAATGCATTAAGCTACTGCTTTTCTTAATCTCAGTGGAGATATTTACCTATAAACAGCTACCTACGCAGCATATTCATGTCGTTCTTAATGAGCTTTTGTCTCTCTCCCCTCACCACAAATCAGATTCTTCTGAGGAGTTCCCAGTACATTATCCTTTCCCCTGTGTAATTACCTTAACAAGCTCCAGCTGTTTTTATTCTCAGAAGGTTTACTCCCTGATATACAGCTGCCTACCCCCTTCGTAAGTGCAGGTCCTAAATGAGCTTTTTTCTCTGTTCCCTCACCACAATCCAGATTCTTTTGGGGAGTTACCAGTACAGTAACCATATCAGGAAGTACTTAATTTATTAAGCTACTGCTTTTCTTAATCTCAGGGGAGATATTTACTGATAAACTGCTACCTACGCAGCATGTTTATGTCGTTCCTAAATGAGTTTTTATCTCTCTCCCCTCACGACAAATCAGATTCTTCTGAGGAGTTCCCAGTACATTATCCTTTCCCCTGTGTAATTACCTTAAGAAACTCCAGCTGTTTCTATTCTCAGAAGTTTTACTCAATAATATACAGCTGCCTACCCCCTTCGTAAGTGCAGGTCCTAAATGAGCTTTTTTCTCTGTTCCCTCACCACAATCCCGATTCTTTTGGGGAGTTACCAGTACAGTAACCATACCAGGAAGTACTTAATTTATTAAGCTACTGCTTTTCTTAATCTCAGTGGAGATATTTACTGATAAACAGCTACCTACGCAGCATGTTCATGTCGTTTCTAAATGAGCTTTTATCTCTCTCCCCTCACCACAAAACAGATTCTTCTGAGGAGTTCCTGGTACATTATCCTTTCCCCTGTGTAATTACCTTAACAAGCTCCAGCTGTTTTTATTCTCAGAAAGTTTACTCCCTGATATAGAGCTGCCTACCCCCTTCGTAAGTGCAGGTACTAAATGAGCTTTTTTCTCTGTTCCCTCACCACAATCCAGATTGTTTTGGGGAGTTACCAGTACAGTAACCATACCAGGAAGTACTTAATTTATTAAGCTACTGCTTTTCTTAATCTCAGTGGAGATATTTACTGATAAACAGCTACCTACGCAGCATGTTCATGTCGTTCCTAAATGAGCTTTTATCTCTCTCCCCTCACCACAATTCAGATTCTTCTGAGAAGTTCCCGGTACATTATCCTTTCCCCTGTGTAATTACCTTAACAAGCTAAAGCGGTTTTTATTCTCAGAAGGTTTACTCCCTGATATACAGCTGCCTACCCCATTCGTACGTGCAGGTCATAAATGAGCTTTTTTCTCTGTTCCCTCACCACAATCCAGATTCTTTTGTGGAGTTACCAGTACAGTAACCATACCAGGAAGTACTTAATTTATTAAGCTACTGCTTTTCTTAATCTCAGTGGAGATATTTACTGATAAACAGCTACATACGCAGCATGTTCATGTCGTTCCTATATGAGCTTTTATCTCTCTCCCCTCAACACAAATCATATTCTTCTGAAGATTTCCCAGTACATTATCCTTTCCCCCGTGTAATTACCTTAACAACCTGTAATGTTTTTATTCTCAGAAGGTTTACTCCCTGATATACAGCTGCCTACCACCTTCGTAAGTGCAGGTCCTAAATGAGCTTTTTTCTCTGAGCCCTCACCGCAATCAAGGTTCTTTTGGGGAGTTACCAGTACAGTAACCATACCAGGAAGTACTTAATTTATTAAGCTACTGCTTTTCTTAATCTCAGTGGAGATATTTACTGATAAACAGCCACCTACGCAGCACGTTCATGTCTTTCCTAAATGAGCTTTTATCTCTCTCCCCTCACCACAAAACAGATTCTTCTGAGGAGTTCCCGGTACATTATCCTTTCCCCTGTGTAATTACCTTAACAAGCTCCAGCTGTTTTTATTCTCAGAAGGTTTACTCCCTGATATACAGCTGCCTACGCCCTTCGTAAGTGCACGTCCTAAATGAGCTTTTTTCTCTGTTCCCTCACCATATTCCAGATTCTTTTGGGGAGGTACCAGTAGAGTAACCATACCAGGAAGTACTTAATTTATTAAGCTACTGCTTTTCTTAATCTCAGTGGAGATATTTACTGATAAACAGCTACCTACGCAGCATGTTCATGTCGTTCCTAAATGAGCTTTTATCTCTCTCCCCTCACCACAAATCAGATTCTTCTGAGGAGTTCCCAGTACATTATCCTTTCCCCTGTGTAATTACCTTAACAAGCTCCAGCTGTTTTTATTCTCAGAAGGTTTACTCCCTGATATACAGCTGCCTACCCCCTTCGTAAGTGCAGGTCCTAAATGAGCATTTTTCTCTGTTCCCTCACCACAATCCAGATTCTTTTGGGGAGTTACCAGTACAGTAACCATACCAGGAAGTACTTAATTTATTAAGCTACTGCTTTTCTTAATCTCAGTGGAGATATTTACTGATACACAGCTACCTACGCAGCATGTTCATGTCGTTCCTAAATGAGCTTTTATCTCTCTCCCCTCACCACAAATCAGATTCTCTGAGAAGTTCCCGGTACATTATCCTTTCCCCTGTGTAATTACCTTAACAAGCCCATCGGTTTTTATTCTCAGAAGGTTTACTCCCTGATATACAGCTGCCTACCCCATTCGTAAGTGCAGGTCATAAATGAGCTTTTTTCTCTGTTCCCTCATCACAATCCAGATTATTTTTTGGAGTTACCAGTACAGTAACCTTACCAGGAAGTACTTAATTTATTAAGCTACTGCTTTTCTTAGTCTCATTGGAGATATTTACTGATAAACAGCTACTTACGCAGCATGTTCATGTCGTTCCTAAATGAGCTTTTATCTCTCTCCCCTCACCACAAATCAGATTCTTCTGAGGAGTTCCCAGTACATTATCCTTTCCCCTGTGTAATTACCTTAACAAGCTCCAGCTGTTTTTATTGTCAGAAGGTTTACTCCCTGATATACAGCTGCCTAACCCCTTCGTAAGTGCAGGTCCTAAATGAGCTTTTTTCTCTGTTCCCTCACCACAAGCCAGATTATTTTCGGGAGTTACCAGTACAGTAACCATACCAGGAAGTACTTAATTTATTAAGCTACTGCTTTTCTTAATCTCAGTGGAGATATTTACTGATAAACAGCTACCTACGCAGCATGTTCATGTCGTTCCTAAATGAGCTTTTATCTCTCTCCCCTCACCACAAATCAGATTCTTCTGAGGAGTTCCCAGTACATTATACTTTCCCCTGTGTAATTACCTTAACAAGCTCTAATGTTTTTATTCTCAGAAGGTTTACTCCCTGATATACAGCTGCCTACCCCCTTCGTAAGTGCAGGTCCTAAATGAGCTTTTTTCTCTGTTCCCTCACCACAATCCAGATTCTTTTGGGGAGTTACCAGTACAGTAACCATACCAGGAAGTACTTAATTTATTAAGCTCCTGCTTTTCTTAATCTCAGGGGAGATATTTACTGAAAAACTGCTACCTACGCAGCATGTTCATGTCGTTCCTAAATGAGTTTTTATCTCTCTCCCCTCACGACAAATCAGATTCTTCTGAGGAGTTCCCAGTACATTATCCTTTCCCCTGTGTAATTACCTTAAGAAACTCCAGCTGTTTCTATTCTCAGAAGTTTTACTCAATAATATACAGCTGCCTACCCCCTTCGTAAGTGCAGGTCCTAAATGAGCTTTTTTCTCTGTTCCCTCACCACAATCCAGATTCTTTGAGGAGTTACCAGTACAGTAACCATAAAAGGAAGTACTTTATTTATTAAGCTACTGCTTTTCTTAATCTCAGTGGAGATATTTACTGATAAACAGCTACCTACGCAGCATGTTCATGTCGTTCCTAAATGAGCTTTTATCTCTCTCCCCTCACCACAAATCAGATTCTTCTGAGGAGTTCCCAGTACATTATCCTTTCCCTTGTGTAATTACCTTAACAAGCTCCAGCTGTTTTTATTCTCAGAAGGTATACTCACTGATAGACAGCTGCCTACCCCTTCGTAAGTGCAGGTCCTAAATGAGCTTTTTTCTCTGTTCCCTCACCACAATCCAGATTCTTTTGGGGAGTTACCAGTACAGTAACCATACCAGGAAGTACTTAATTTATTAAGCTACTGCTTTTTTTAATCTCAGTGGAGATATTTACTGATAAACAGCTACTTACGCAGCATGTTCATGTCGTTCCTAAATGAGCTTTTATCTCTCTCCCCTCACCACAAATCAGATTCTTCTGAGGAGTTCCCAGTACATTATCCTTTCCCCTGTGTAATTACCTTAACAAGCTCCAGCTGTTTTTATTCTCAGATTTAGTCCCTGATATACATCTGCCTACACCCTTCGTAAGTGCAGGTCCTAAATGAGCTTTTTTGTCTGTTCCCTCACCACAATCCAGATTCTTTTGGGGAGTTACCAGTACAGTAACCATACCAGGAAGTACTTAATTTATTAAGCTACTGCTTTTCTTAATCTCAGTGGAGATATTTCCTGATAAACAGCTAGGTACGCAGCATGTTCATGTCGTTCCTAAATGAGCTTTTATCTCTCTCCCCTCACCACAAATCAGATTCTTCTGAGGAGTTCCCAGTACATAATCCTTTCCCCTGTGTAATTACCTTAACAAGCTCCAGCTGTTTTTATTCTCAGAAGGTTTAGTCTCTGATATACAGCTGCCTACCCCTTCGTAGCTGCAGGTCCTAAATGAGCTTTTTTCTCTGTTCCCTCACCACAATCCAGATTCTTCTGGGGAGTTACCAGTACAGTAACCATACAGGAAGTAGTTAATTTATTAAGCTACTGCTTTTCTTAATCTCAGTGGAGATATTTACTGATAAACAGCTACCTACGCAGCATGTTCATGTCGTTCTAAATGAGCTTTGATCTTTCTCCCCTCACCACAAATCAGATTCTTCTGAGGAGTTCCCTGTACATTATCCTTTCCCCTGTGTAATTTCCTTAACATGCTCCAGCTGTTTTTATTCTCAGAAGGTTTACTCCCTGATATACAGCTGCCAACCCCCTTCGTAAGTGCAGGTCCTAAATGAGCTTTTTTCTCTGTTCCGTCACCACAATCCAGATTCTTTTGGGGAGTTACCAGTACAGTAACAATACCACGAAGTACTTAATTTATTAAGCTACTGCTTTTCTTAATCTCAGTGGTGATATTTACTGATAAACAGCTACCTAAGCAGCATGTTATTGTCGTTCCTAAATGAGCTTTTATCTCTCTCCCCTCACCACAAATCAGATTCTTCTGAGGAGTTCCCAGTACATTATCCTTTCCCCTGTGTAATTACCTTAACAAGCTCCAGCTGTTTTTATTCTCAGAAGGTTTACTCCCAGATATATAGCTGCCTACCCCCTTCGTAAGTGCAGGTACTAAATGAGCTTTTTTCTCTGTTCCCTCACCAAAATCCAGATTCTTTTGGGGAGTTACCAGTACAGTAACCATACCAGGAATTACTTAATTTATTAGGCTACTGCTTTTTTTAATCTCAGTGGAGATATTTACTGATAAACAGCTACCTACGCAGCATGTTCATGTCGTTCCTAAATGAGCTTTTATCTCTCTCCCCTCACCACAAATCAGATTCTTCTGAGGAGTTCCCAGTACGTTATCCTTTCCCCTGTGTAATTACTTTAACAAGCTCCAGCTGTTTTTATTCTCAGAAGCGATACACCTTCATATACAGCTGCCTACCCCCTTCGTAAGTGCAGTCTCTAAATGAGCTTTTTTTCTCTGTTCCCTCACCACAATCCAGATTCTTTTGGGGAGGTACCAGTACAGTAACCATACCAGGAAGTACTTAATTTATTAAGCTACTGCTTTTCTTAATCTCAGTGGAGATATTTACTGATAAACAGCTACCTCCGCAGCATGTTCATGTCTTTCCTAAATGAGCTTTTATCTCACTCACCTCATCACAAATCAGATTCCTCGGAGGAGTTCCCAGTACATTATCCTTTCCCCTGTGTAATTACCTTAACAAGCTCCAGCTGTTTTTATTCTCAGAAGGTTTACTCCCTGATATACAGCTGCCTACCACCTTCATAAGTGCAGGTCCTAAATGAGCTTTTTTCTCTGTTCCCTCACCACAATCCAGATTTTTTGGGGGAGTTACCAGTACAGTAATCATACCAGGAAGTACTTAATTTATTAAGTTACTGCTTTTCTTAATCTCAGTGGAGATATTTACTGATAAACAGCTACCTACGCAGCATGTTCATGTCGTTCTTAAATGAGCTTTTATCTCTCTGCCCTCACCACAAATCAGATTCTTCTGAGGAGTTTCCAGTACATTATCCTTTCCCCCGTGTAATTACCTTAACAAGCTCCAGCTGTTTTTATTCTCAGAAGGTTTACTCCCTGATATATAACTGCCTTCCCCCTTCGTAAGTGCAGGTCCTAAATGAGCTTTTTTCTCTGTTCCCTCACCACAATCCAGATTCTTTTGGGGAGTTACCAGTACAGTAACCATACCAGGAAGTACTTAATTTATTAAGCTACTGCTTTTCTTAATCTCAGTGGAGATATTTACTGATAAACAGCTACCTACGCAGCATGTTCATGTCGTTCCTAAATGAGCTTTTATCTCTCTCCCCTCACCACAAATCAGATTCTTCTGAGAAGTTCCCAGTACATTATCCTTTCCCCTGTGTAATTACCTTAACAAGCTACAGCTGTTTTTATTCTCAGAAGGTTTACTCCCTGATATACAGCTGCCTACCCCCTTCGCAAGTGCAGGTCCTAAATGAGCTTTTTTCTCTGTTCCCTCACCACAATCCAGATTCTTTTGGGGAGTTACCAGGTACAGTAACCATACCAGGAAGTACTTAATTTATTAAGCTACTGCTTTTCTTAATCTCAGTGGAGATATTTACTGATAAACAGCTACCTACGCAGCATGTTCATGTCGTTCCTAAATGAGCTTTTTTTTTTTTTTTTCTTTTGGCCAGTCTTGGCCTTGGACTCAGGCCTGAGCACTGTCCCTGGCTTCTTCCCGCTCAAGGCTAGCACTCTGCCACTTGAGCCACAGCGCCGCTCCTGGCCGTTTTCTGTATATGTGGTGCTGGGGAACCGAACCTAGGGCCTCATGTATCAGAGGCAGGCACTCTTGCCACTAGGCTATATCCCCTGCCCCCTAAATGACCTTTTATCTCTCTCCCCTCATCACAAATCACATTCTTCTGAGGAGTTCCCAGTACATTATCCTTTCCCCTGTGTAATTACCTTAACAAGCTCCAGCTGTTTTTATTCTCAGAAGGTTTACTCCCTGATATACAGCTGCCTACCCCCTTCGTAAGTGCAGGTCCTAAATGAGCTTTTTTTCTCTGTTCCCTCACCACAATCCAGATTCTTTTGGGGAGTTACCAGTACAGTAACCATACCAGGAAGTACTTAATTCATTAAGCTACTGCTTTTCTTAATCTCAGTGGAGATATTTACTGATAAACAGCTACCTACGCAGCATGTTCATGTCGTTCCTAAATGAGCTTTTATCTCTCTCCCCTCACCACACATCAGATTCTTCTGAGGAGTTCCCAGTACATTATCCTTTCCCCTGTGTAATTTCCTTAACAAGCTCCAGCTGTTTTTATTCTCAGAAGGTTTACTCCCTGATATATAGCTGCCTACCCCCTTCGTAAGGGCAGGTCATAAATGAGCTTTTTTCTCTGTTCCCTCACCACAATCCAGATTCTTTTGGGGAGTTACCAGTAGAGTAACCATACCAGGAAGTAGTTAATTTATTAAGCTACTGCTTTTCTTAATCTCAGTGGAGATATTTACTGATAAACAGCTACCTATGCAGCATGTTCATGTCGTTCCTATATGAGCTTTTATCTCTCTCCCCTCAACACAAATCATATTCTTCTGAAGAGTTCCCAGTACATTATCCTTTCCCCTGTGTAATTACCTTAACAAGCTCTAATGTTTTTATTCTCAGAAGGTTTACTCCCTGATATACGGCTGCCTACCACCTTCGTAAGTGCAGGTCCTAAATGAGCTTTTTTCTCTGAGCCCTCACCGCAATCAAGGTT